>NC_000076.6:49098042-49243042 GCF_000001635.26 Mus musculus | reverse complement strand
TCTATATTTTGGCATCCCTTCCTAAATAAAACTGATGAAGAGTCAATAGTTGCATTTTGCCTTTCCTCCATTTGGGGTCTAAGGTAAGGGCTTCTTTCCTCATTGGGCTGACAACATTGGAGTTCTCTCAGGTCTGAAGGGATACACTTTGTAAAAAATAGAGTGGAGTAGTGTAGTCTACTCAGGTAATCTGCTGTTAGCCTCAGGAGTCTGCAGTAACTAATCTTCACAATCAAGGTTAGACCATAATAGCAATGTTCACTTTTAAATTTAGCTACGAACTTGAGCAGTAAAATATTCTTTTTTGGAATTTGTATTTCCTAAAATTTTTGGAAATCTTTGAAAGTTGGTCCCCATTGGCAAGGTGAACTTGATTATTAGTGATAGCAATTATATGTCTATCTGTACCATCTATAAAGCTAAGTGATTAAAGCAATGGTAAATTCAGATATACATTTGCTTGGCCATGTCCTCACTTCACGGCTGGTGGATACATGAAAGAGGAACCCATCCTATCTGGCTGATGCCCCGATCCCCAGGAATTAGTGGGATATAGTGCTGGACATGACGTTGCCTTGAGTACATGACAGTCAGCCCCTAACCAGGCTCTGATTGACAAGCCTAGAAGGTGTCTGCTGAATTTCAGTCTGTGGGTAAGATACAAACTTGTGGTAATTGGGACAGCCTTGTCAAATGTCTCCATCCACTATGTTTTTATTTCCTAGTCTCTTTGACTTTGTTGGTGTTTTATTTTTAAATAAACAAACAGTGAAGTATGCAGCCAAAGCTGCTGATCGTCTTGGGTGTGTTAGCGTTTCAGTATCTGAGTGTGTATCTAGCAGGGACTAGGAGCAACTACATCAGCAAGGTACCTTTCTGTTTTGTTTTGTTTTGTTTTGCTTTGCTTTGCTTTGCCCTTTTTTTCCTTTACAGAGTGGTAGACAAGAGTCTGGAGCTGGAGTTGGCTCTCATGCCCAAGTCTGTCTGCTTTTAAGATTTTTGTATCTTTGAAATTGCTAGGGTAAGATGAACTGAAGTGTAAGATGGGCCATTTTATATAAGACAGTTATAATAGCACATGTTTTCAATGTTAGCATGAAATATTTGTTTTTCTTTTCATCACTTCTAAAAAGGCATTCTCTCACTGCACAGAATTACCATTAAAGATTAGACTGTAAAACACATCTGCAAAATGAGTCCATCTTTCCTTGGTTACATTTTACTCAAGCCCTATAAAATATTAACCACTTCATAATCATGCTTCTCTGATTATAGATTCAAAATGATTAAAAGTGGATGGCACTTTATTTAATATATATTATATAATATATATATGAATATACTATATACTTTAAACAAGAATACCATATTCTGATATAAAGTTACAAATAATTAAACTTTAAATAAGAGAAAAAAATTCACATTAAAAAATTTTATACACTAAATAACCTAAAATTAATAATAATAGAAACTAAAGAATATTTCTCAGATACCATTCTCCTCTTAATATTATGGGCAGGCAACTCCAGCCATCTAACTGTGATGTATTTATGTAGTACATGTATAAAGATAAATTTGTGTCCATTTACTCACTTAATTGCCTTCATGGAGGCTAACCTTCAGAATGAGAAATATTTACTTAAACACAAGTAAATAATATGTTACTTTATTTTAAGATAAGCACAGGACTAATACATTAGACTTTGTAAAGTCTGTGATGAAATGAAATATTTTATTACCATACAATATTGTTATTTTAAATGAAGTATTGCTTCTTTGCTATTTACCTGAAATCAAAGGTAAATAATGAAGCAGACATATTTGAGTTCTTTAAAAAAGACCTTTTGTAAACTTATTAAAAAAAAAACTGCACTGAGTCTACATTGAATAATTACTTCTGAAAACCACTTAAATTATCAAATAGTAACATATGCATGTGGTTTATAAACTAAAGAGGTTTTGTGCTCTGATATTCTAATGTTAAGTTTCTAAGACTTTTTGCACATTGATATTTTAATTGTCACATGGCACCCTCTCAGGTAAGGCTAATCCCGTGTCATAAGTGGCATAGCAGTATAACTGGCCTCTGCTCTTCCGAGCAATGTTGCTTGTTTGCTGAAGCAGTGTGTCAATCTTTGACTTAAATTCTATTAGACAGTGATCCTGTTCTTCCACTATGACAAAGCATGTCTGACTACTGATCAAACTGTCTGTATTCGTTTCACCTTTCCCCCACTCTCTGTTAGGTTCTGAGCTCATGCCCAAAGCACTCTCCACCAGGATAGTGGGAGGCATTTGGTGGTTTTTCACACTTATCATCATTTCTTCGTATACCGCTAACCTAGCCGCCTTTCTGACCGTGGAACGCATGGAGTCGCCTATTGACTCTGCTGACGATTTAGCTAAGCAAACCAAGATAGAATATGGAGCAGTAGAGGACGGCGCAACCATGACGTTTTTCAAGGTAAGCCTTACTTGCCACTGAAACCTAACTACAAAAACACAAATGCTTCCTTTTATTTATAAATATAAGGATGCGGTTGTACTATTATTTATATGGGATAAATAACAGTAATTTAAGAGACAGATAGTTGTACAGCTAAATATTTGCCCATCATATCTAAACTTATCAACACTTGAAACAGTGAGAAGTACAAATGCTCTGATACTGTTTACTGCATATTTTACAAGATTAAAAAAAAAGCTTTTCAGTGACATTTGTAATATTTTACAAGGAAGTTTTCTAAATCTTTTAAGAGAATTTTAATTTTTTGTTGCTGTAACAAATGTGATGTCTTAAATTTTTATGCTAATTTTGTTTTGCTGGGTTTTTTTAGAAACACAGCTGACTTGTATCCTAATTGTTATTTCAGCCATATTAATTTTCCCACAATTTCTATTACTATAGGTCATTTCGATTTTTTAAAAAATATAGTAATTAGATACAAATGTAGATTTTATTTCCTACTCACTTTTTTTTTTTCTTACTGTACCGGCAGATAAGTATTAGGTTTGTGTCTTGTGAGAAGGATGCCCACTGATATGCTGAGGTGGGTGGTTAATGCTGTTGGGAGGAGCTTTGAAAGTTCTGAGCATTCCTTTCTGTTTTGCTGTGTTAACAGTTTCTGTCATGAGTTGGTTTGGCTTGATTAGACACGTTGTCCCTCTGCTCAGTTACCATGTTTTAGTTTAGTTTTTTTTCCTTCCCTCTCTCTCTCTCAATGTATTAAATAACTGATATTATTCATTGATGCTTTGAAAGTTCTGGATCAATTAATTCTACATTTGCTACTTTAGTCATTCATTAAGCAATGTTAGTTAAATGCTGTTATTCTGTAGAACAGTTTTTGGGTTTTTTTTATTACTTTTATTTATTTATTTATTTATTCATTCATTCATTTTTTACAGTCTAGTCATTACCCACCTTCTGGTCTACCTCATGCACACCTTATTTTTCAGACAGTCTCTCACTGAAACTGGAGCTACAGTTTTAACTAGGCTGACTAGTTGGTGAAGCCTTAGGACTCATCTGTCTCCACCTACCTGCAATAAGCAGGTAAAAAGGTGTGCCATTGAGTGCAACTTTTATGTTCATGCTGGGGATCCAAGTTCAGAACGCACTGCACTGAGCCATCTCGCCCAGCACTCAAAGACATTTTTTTTAAAATGTTAATAAATACAAAGGTAACCATATCATAGTCACCTGTCACTGACATGTATAGACTTATTATACCAACAACCATCAACTGAGGGTTTATGTGTGGGACTTGGAAGTTAATTATACAAACAGAAGCCCATGGCAGTGCATGGCTGAAATCCCAGCTGTTCTGGAGACAGAAGTAAGAGGATATTTGCTTGAGATATGCCCGGCATCAAAATGGTGACAACCTGAATGCATGAAATCACCAGGTTGTTGGAATTTGTCCACTCCTGTCTGGCCAATCACCTCTCTCAAAAAAATCTAGCTGAGGTTGGACACTAGAAGGAGGCAGTGACATCCCAGGAGAAAGAGCAGAGGACCACTACCATTTTATTTATTATTCAAAGAAATAATGATATGGTATGAGGCATTTGCAATACAGTAAAGCATATTTATAAATACAACAGTCTCTTGTGAGGACTGTCATATCTCTTATACTTTAATATTTCTAATTTATATCAGCAGAAGTTTATAAAAGCTGTGTTTGTTACTTCAAAAATGCTGTCTTAAATTATAATTTTATATATAAAAAAACCTCTACCTAAAAATGGAAAAAAGACTAAAAATAAAATTGATAGTGTATTTCCCAATTGATAGTAAAGAGAATTCTTCCCAAAAGATAATGGTTTTTAATAAATTTTATCTTTGAGTGAAAAAGTAATTTCTTTTATGAAAAATGAATAACAGCAGATTCCAAATCCTATGCTTATTCAAGGATAGAATACTATGGAATACTTGCATGCAACAGTGCTTCCCATGCAAGCATTTGGTTCAGTTGAAATGAGGTATATTATAATACCTCAAGGAAGAGTCAGTTCTTATCATCTATATATTTGTCTAATCGATTTCACAGCGATGTATTGAGGAACAGCCTGTGCCACATTTCTGTGGGCAGTGTAATTATGTTGTGTTCGCAACATAGAGTAACTCGTAGTACTCGTTATTTTTTCCTCATCTTTTAATTCCTGCTTTTTCACCAGAAAATATCACCACAAATAAGGAATTCCACTTAGGTATTTAGTGCCCTTTATCCTTGCTTTGTAATTTATCAAGTATGTGTTTTATAGATTGAAAATTTTGAAAGTACTGTCAAGAGCCTTCATGATTCATTCATATGCAACCAAAGTTAATATAAAGTATAAAATTTTATTTGAAAAATTGTTCCACGTTATTAGATTCTTTTGTCAAACATGCTGCAAGAGTCTATTAGGGCCAGAGATATCCCTAATCATTGTCTGGAACATTATGGATTCACAATAATATCATTATGACTTAAACCATAGCATGCTAAGAATGAATTTTTCTTGAAAAATTATTATAAAATTGTACTAGCTTTGAACAGTATAATTCTAAAGAAAATTAAATTTCTAAATACTAATTACATTTCAATTACCTAGCTAAATATAATTTTAAATTTTTATTTTTTCACAGAACTTATTTGCAAGTTTAAATATTGGATTTATACATTATGTTTAATTAAAAATTGTTTAATTACTCAAATTTATTTAACATATATCACTTAAACATTTAATTCAATATGGCAGTTTTTCTGCTACATCAAATAAAATTGATCAATTTTCTAATTTTATGGAATTACAAAGTATTTTATTATAAAATCATTCTTTAATTTGAAATATTTTCTCACAAACATCAGTTGGAGAAGTGGCTAAATATATGTAGTCAATATCAAGTACTTAGTAGGTAGTGAAATGTAGTGAATCTTAATTATTCCTGTGCACAAGAAACTCCTGGCGCTGAGGTTGTTTAATTATATAGATCAAATGCCCAACATGTGTGACCCCTTAACGAAGCCGTTCCTTCCTCCCAGGCTTCTTTTCTCAAACACTGTTCATTTTAGCAGACGAGCTACAACACCTGGGTCCAGAAATCCACTGTAATTTATTTTATGTGATAACGTATGGCATACCATATATTATTTCATTATTTTAAGTTACACACACACGTTTTTCTTTGTACACATATCATATTGTATTTATTTCCTTGAAAGAAGAAATATTGTCAACACTGAACATTTATACATTTCTTTTTCTTGACATCACTCCAAGAACACAGAGCAACAAGACTAGTATAAAATTTACATGGAATCCCTATTATAAGTAATCCAGATGAATTCACATAAACAGGAGGATGAGTGTTGGTTTCATGTAAACACTCAGTATCTTGACCCCTCAGAGTTTGTTATGTGTGAGGGTCCAGGAATGAAGGTGTCATCAAATGACAAGAAACAACAACTTTTATTCCATGGATATTTTCAATGCATGGTTGGCTGAATACTCTGATATGTAACATATGGAGACAGCTGACCAGCTGCTTAAATACATTCATATGTAAAACAAATCAGTGACCATCCACTAAAGTGAATGTGCATTTAGAATATCTGACTACATTTTCTGAAACAAAGCTATTGAAAAATAATACAAAAATAAATTTAAAGCAACTCAGAATAGCATGGTGAGTGTAGGGAGCTAGCATGCTACCAGTAAAGCAGAAATCATAAACATTATTTAGAAAACAGAGCAAATTGTTAAGCTTATCACACCAGAAATGACTTACAATTTTGCAGGTTTAATGCTTTGGTTTTTTTTTCTTCTCTCTTTTGGTTCAACTAATAAAAAAACTATCTAGTGCGTCAAAAAAAAAAAAAAAAAAAAATAAAACACTTTTGTTTCAAAGTCCCGATTCATTTCTACAAAGCTCATATTGAACAACACAAAACTATTCAAAAACATGATTCTCTTTGTCTCCGTATATTGTTTTCCTTGTTTGAACTCACTCCCTTTCATGGCTATCCCTTCAATTCTTTGTTGTTTCTGACCTCTTTTGTTTTCTACTGTGGCATGTCTGTCTAGCTTCACTCTGCCTTGCCACTGACTTTGCTGCCCAAACTTTCATCTTTTATTTGTCGGACTTTCACAAAAGGATGTCGCTTCTACATCCAGAAATTGACATAAAGCAACTTTTCTATTTCCAACAATACTGAAATCCTTTAGAGCTAAAAATCTTCTGTAATGTATACCAGTAGCAATAACAACCATACAGGAATAATTATAGAGCTAACAATTAATTGCTTTATGTTGCTAACTGTATCACATGTTGAATTCTTAATGTTAAAATCAGAAGACAATATAGCTTAGAGGAGCCATGAAGATTTTATTTTAGATATTTTTAAATGCTTTAAATATTCTAATTTCAATTTCATGTTTGGCTTCTTAAACTTTATCAATATACTAGTCATAGTATGCTTGTCTTAAAACCTAGCAACAGGACCAAGGGCCTCTCCTTCCATTGATGACCATCTAGGCCATCCTCTGCTTCATATATATCTAGAGCCACAAGTTCCACCATGTGTTTTCTTTTTCTTTTTTCTTTTTTTTAATTTTTATTTATTTTTTTTAAAGTAAACCCATTAAGTCCAGTTTGTGGTGGTTGAATACTTCTCTGCTTGGAACCATCCTTGGAGCATAAAACAACATTAAAGACTTTCTTTCTCCCAAGGTCAATCATATGTCAATAGATTTTCAGCTAGGGGTAAAACTTTGTGTCACCAACCTTCCTGAATGATAGAATTAGAAGGTTTTTGTTGTTGTTGTTGCTGTTTTGTGTGTGTGTGTGTGTGTGTGTGTGTGTGTGTGTGTGTGTGATAGCATTTGAAATGTAAATGAAGTAAATATCTAATAAAAATTTGAAAAAGGAAGAAAGAAAGAAAGAAAGAAAGAAAGAAAGAAAGAAAGAAAGAAAGAAAGAAAGAAAGAAAAAGTCTAAGAGCCAGGGTTGGTGGATGACTTCAAAGAGACAGTGTTCACAGACACAGTACATGTGAATTCAGTGATTATGACAATATGCACTAGACCTGCAGAAGCTCAAACCACATGTGTTTGATTGGTGGTTTAGTCCCAAGGAGCTCGGGAGTACTGGTTAGTTCATATGGATGTTCCTCCTATGGGGCTTCAGACCCCTTCAGCTCCGTGGGTTTTTCTCTGGCTCCTTCATTGGGGACCTTGTGCTCCGTCCAATGGATGACTGTGAGCATCCACTTCTGTATTAGCCAAGCACTGGAAGAGCCTTGCAGGAGAGAGGTCCTTGGTCCTGTGAAGGCTCTATGCCCCAGTATAGGTGAATGCCAGAACCAGGAATGGGAGTGGGTGGGTTGGGGAGCAGGGGGAAGTGAAAGGGGATAGGGACTTTCGGAGGGGAAACTAGGAAAGGGGATAACATTTGAAATGTAAATAAAGAAAATACCTAATAAAAAATCTTAAGGGAAAAAACAAAACAAAAACCTAACAACAGAGAAGTCAGAGTAGCCCATGATCTTTTGTCCCTCTACAACCAACCAGGAACTGTGGGCTAGTTATATAGAGTATTATTTTTACTTTTTAAAAATTAAGATTTTGGATACAAAAATAATATATTATTCTAAGAAGTATTGATTTTTAAGGAATTTCAATCATATTAGTCCTAATTTAACACCTACTGCTCTCTGATTGTGCTGAAACGCTCAGTTTCAGAGACCTGTTTTAAAATACTATAGTTTTGTTAGATCAAGCAAGAGGAGACACCTTAAAACTTCTAGCTATGTGGGTAAGTTTTTGGTGCTGTGGAGACACAGGCAGTGTTGGGGCTCTACAGCAGAGGTTAATGCCATATCCAATGACAATGTCGCTTTTGCTCATTGAGCTCCTGTGGATTTTGGCCAAAAAAAAAGTGTTCCCAGTCTTTCCTTCCACAGTCATTAAATGGCACACACTTTCTCTCATAGCAATGGCAGCAATTCCATTATCATTGTTTATAACTGTGGCATATCACCAAATATAAGGATTGGTAGTTAGATAATGAAGAGGGTGAGAGTTTGCGGATGTTATCCAAAAGCATCAAAATTAAATTAAAGCTGTTTCTTAAAAGATGATAATTTGTCCACACTTTGGTCTTCGTTCTCTTGGGTTTAATGTTTTTAGCAAATTATATCTTATATCTTGGGTATCCTAAGTTTCTGGGCTAATATCCACTTATCAGTCAGTACATATTGTGAGAGTTCCTTTGTGATTGGGTTACCTCACTCAGGATGATGCCCTCCAGGTCCATCCATTTGGCTAGGAATTTCATAAATTCATTCTTTTTAATAGCTGAGTAGTACCCTTCTTAGAATAGGAAACAAAACACCCATGGAAGGAGTTACAGAGACAAATTTTGGAAGTGTGACGAAAGGATGGACCATCTAGTGATTGCCATATCCGGAGATCCATCTCATGATCAGCTTCCAAACGCTGACACCATTGCATACACTAGCAAGATTTTGCTGAAAGGACCCAGATATAGCTGTCTCTTGTGAGACTATGCCAGGGCCTAGCAAACACAGAAGTGGATGCTCACAGTCAGCTATTGAATGGACCACAGGGCCCCCAATGGAGGAACTAGAGAAAGCACCCAAGGAACTAAAGGGAACTGCAACCCTATAGGTGGAACAACAATATGAACTAAGCAGTAACCCGGAGCTCTTGTCTCCAGCTGCATATGTATCAAAAGATGACCTAGTCGGCCATCACTGCAAAGAGAGGCCCATTGGACTTGCAAACTTTATATGCCCCAGTACAGGGGAATGCCAGGGCCAAAAAGGGGGAGTGGGTGGGTAGGGGAGTGGGGGGGTGGTATGGGGACTTTTGGTATAGCATTGGAAATGTAAATGAGCTAAATACCTAATAAAAATGGAAAAAAAAGAAAAACAATGAGAAAAAAAATAATAATAAGTACAATGAAAAGTAAGTTCATCATTCATTTGAACCCTTCAAAAATGCTGTTAAGTAGCTTTGATAATACACATTTTACATGAAAATGAAGGCTCAGAGGGTAAGCACTCTTAAAAAAAAAGATGATAATTTGTATAGTAGAATTAAAACTGTACACCAGAGCTAAAAATTATGCACAGTTACTAAGCAACAGTTCATTCTTTTCTCTACCAGTATAAAGAATAAGAGAATAAATATATAGATATGTGGGAGAATCAGAAAATTAGCCACAACCCTTTCGTTATCTAGCCTCTTTGGAGAGGTACGTTATTTTTTAAAACAATTTCTTGGTTTTCACAAAGCTGTTTGAAAATAACCTTGTTTATGTCAAATCCATGACTTTGGATTACAAACTTCACAGACTTTTAAAATTCAGCCTTTCTCAATTTCTGACCTAGCCACATTTACTACTATAATATGTGAATCTGACAATGACGATATCAAAAGATATCAGTGCTCTCAGTATATTTAAAAGACAAATTTTTGTCATGGAGTTTTCTTTAAAATATAGTACAATTATATTTCAAATAGTTGTTACTAATAGAAGATAGTGCAAGAGCCTATAATTGTAGAACCAGAGAGACTGAGTTAAATTCCCGATTCTCTCACTAATTGCTATACTTCTATCTGACTCTTGCAGGCCCAGTTGGAATGACAAACAGGTCATTTCTAATTATGTAAATTTTAACTATTGAATAAAACTTTACTAAGCAAGGATGGCATAAAAAACACTTTGTAGCAGTCTCAAGAGATATTATATACACACATTACTTGGTTATAAGAAGAACTTAAAATTCAGAATTTAGAATGATCTTGTATATGACTCGACATTCCATTTCATGGATTCTTTAAGTTTGGCCTTTCTGAAATTTCTGACTTTGCCACATTTACTGATAAAGTATGTCAAATAGCATTTTTTATTCACAGACAATTAAGTAATATATATGCATGGTTAAAAATATTAGATGGTATTTGCCTCATATAGTCCTTCACTATTCTAATTTCTAGTGTATAAATAAGGACAAATTATATAAGTGAAACAAAGAAATCTGTAGATGACTTTCTTAGACTCTTCTAGATATCTAGATTACTCTGAAATCATGCTTCATCAAGGTATACCCTGCAGATCTTTGGGGAGTTTTCTCTAAAGTTCTGATAAAGAGAAATATTAATTGATTTAATAGAAATATTTCATATATATTAGTACTGGAGTAATTATTATGATGCCTGTGACTAATAGTATCTCTATGTATCTTATGTTCTAAATAGGATATAGATGTTTAATTATAAGAGATTACATTTTCATTCAATACATATTTACTGACCATGTTCTTTGTGTCAGGAAATTATGTATTCAATATAAACAGATTTCATACACCTCCAAGCACTCACCAAAGCCTGCCCCTTCTATCTGCTATGAATCAACTTTATTGCTGCTTTTCCAGTCAAAACCGAGTCATTTCTGAACCATCTTTCACAGTTATATCTTAACGCTCAGTTTCCCAGTTTTGTCTCTATTATTTCCTACATTGTTACTAAAGTGACTTCAAGTTCTTTAAAATGGTCATGCCCCATGTGCTTTAACATAAGAATTTAGCATCCCGTCAGGTTTACAAAGCACCCTGAAGTGTGGCTTTTTTTTTTTATCTTCTATCCATTCTTCTCACAATGGTTACACGCTCACTTTTATATTTCTTCAATGTCTAAAGAACTTTTTTCATAGTCCTGCCTTAGCAACCCTGTTTAACTGTAGTCTCCTTATTTCCTAAGCCATATTTATTCTTCCTTTATTTTAGAGAAATTTTCCTTAGCTTTAGACTAGAAGTTGTCTTCCTCCCTTTCTCTCCTCCTCTTCCTTCTTTGCTTCTTCTTCTTTTCTTCTCCTCCTCTGTCCTCCTACTCCTTTCTCTTCTTCTCCTACTTCTCCTTACCCTCTTGTCTTTTCTTCCTCTCTTCCTTTCCTCATCTTCCTCCTTCCTTTTCCTCATTCTCATCTTTTCCTTCTCCTCTTCCTCCTCCTTGAGCTTACCCAATATTTTCATTCTAATGTTCAATAAATTATCCATCAAAATACATTGCCTGGGACTTCTCTTTTTGCCAAAGTACTGCTCAGACACAGTAATGGAATAGGAGCGTAATGATTCCAGTCAGTTACACTTGTATTGCAGTGAACGTCATCAGTAATGTGTCAACATTTGTTTTATACTAGCTATTTTTGCAATAATATTATTTTTTTTTATTTTTTTAGTTTTTTTTTTCTCTTTTTTTTTCTTTCCATTTTTTATTAGGTATTTAGCTCATTTACATTTCCAATGCTATACCAAAAGTCCCCCATACCCACCCACCCCCACTCCCCTACCCGCCCACTCCCCCTTTTTGGCCCTGGTGTTCCCCTGTTCTGGGGCATATAAAGTTTGTGTGTCCAATGGGCCTCTCTTTCCAGTGATGGCCAACTAGGCCATCTTTTGATACATATGCAGCTAGAGTCAAGAGCTCCGGGGTACTGGTTAGTTCATAATGTTGATCCACCTATAGGGTTGCAGATCCCTTTAGCTCCTTGGCTACTTTCTCTAGCTCATCCATTGGGAGCCCTGTAATCCATCCATTAGCTGACTGTGGGCATCCACTTCTGTGTTTGCTAGGCCCCGGCATAGTCTCACAAGAGACAGCTACATCTGGGTCCTTTCGATAAAATCTTGCTAGTGTATGCAATGGTGTCAGCGTTTGGAAGCTGATTATGGGGTGGATCCCTGGATAAGGCAGTCTCTACATGGTCCATCCTTTCATCTCAGCTCCAAACTTTGTCTCTGTAACTCCTTCCAAGGGTGTTTTGTTCCCACTTCTAAGGAGGGGCATAGTGTCCACACTTCAGTCTTCATTTTTCTTGAGTTTCATGTGTTTAGGAAATTGTATCTTATATCTTGGGTATCCTAGGTTTTGGGCTAATATCCACTTATCAGTGAGTACATATTGTGTGAGTTCCTTTGTGAATGTGTTACCTCACTCAGGATGATGCCCTCCAGGTCCATCCATTTGGCTAGGAATTTCATAAATTCATTCTTTTTAATAGCTGAGTAGTACTCCATTGTGTAGATGTACCAGATTTTCTGTATCCATTCCTCTGTTGAGGGACATCTGGGTTCATTCCAGCTTCTGGCTATTATAAATAAGGCTGCTATGAACATGGTGGAGCATGTGTCCTTCTTACCAGTTGGGGCATCTTCTGGATATATGCCCAGGAGAGGTATTGCTGGATCCTCCAGTAGTACTATGTCCAATTTTCTGAGGAACCGCCAGACGGATTTCCAGAGTGGTTGTACAAGCCTGCAATCCCACCAACAATGGAGGAGTGTTCCTCTTTCTCCACATCCTCACCAGCATCTGCTGTCACCTGAATTTTTGATCTTAGCCATTCTGACTGGTGTGAGGTGGAATCTCAGGGTTGTTTTGATTTGCATTTCCCTGATGATTAAGGATGTTGAACATTTTTTCAGGTGCTTCTCTGCCATTCGGTATTCCTCAGGTGAGAATTCTTTGTTCAGTTCTGAGCCCCATTTTTTAATGGGGTTGTTTGATTTTCTGAAGTCCACCTTCTTGAGTTCTTTATATATGTTGGATATTAGTCCCCTATCTGATTTAGGATAGGTAAAGATCCTTTCCCAATCTGTTGGTGGTCTCTTTGTCTTATTGACGGTGTCTTTTGCCTTGCAGAAACTTTGGAGTTTCATTAGGTCCCATTTGTCAATTCTCGATCTTACAGCACAAGCCATTGCTGTTCTGTTCAGGAATTTTTCCCCTGTGCCTATATCTTCAAGGCTTTTCCCCACTTTCTCCTCTACAAGTTTCAGTGTCTCTGGTTTTATGTGAAGTTCTTTGATCCATTTAGATTTGACCTTAGTACAAGGAGATAAGTATGGATCGATTCGCATTCTTCTACATGATAACAACCAGTTGTGCCAGCACCATTTGTTGAAAATGCTGTCTTTCTTCCACTGGATGGTTTTAGCTCCCTTGTCGAAGATCAAGTGACCATAGGTGTGTGGGTTCATTTCTGGGTCTTCAATTCTATTCCATTGGTCTACTTGTCTGTCTCCATACCAGTACCATGCAGTTTTTATCACAATTGCTCTGTAGTAAAGCTTTAGGTCAGGCATGGTGATTCCACCAGAGGTTCTTTTATCCTTGAGAAGACTTGTTGCTATCCTAGGTTTTTTGTTATTCCAGATGAATTTGCAAATTGCTCCTTCTAATTAGTTGAAGAATTGAGTTGGAATTTTGATGGGGATTGCATTGAATCTGTAGATTGCTTTTGGCAAGATAGCCATTTTTACAATATTGATCCTGCCAATCCATGAGCATGGGAGATCTTTCCATCTTCTGAGATCTTCTTTAATTTCTTTCTTCAGAGACTTGAAGTTTTTATCATACAGATCTTTCACTTCCTTAGTTAGAGTCACGCCGAGATATTTTATATTATTTGTGACTATTGAGAAGGGTGTTGTTTCCCTAATTTCTTTCTCAGCCTGTTTATTCTTTGTGTAGAGAAAGGCCATTGACTTGTATGAGTTAATTTTATATCCAGCTACTTCACCGAAGCTGTTTATCAGGTTTAGGAGTTCTCTGGTGGAATTTTTAGGGTCACTTATATATACTATCATATCATCTGCAAAAAGTGATATTTTGACTTCCTCCTTTCCAATTTGTATCCCCTTGATCTCCTTTTGTTGTCGAATTGCTCTGGCTAATACTTCAAGTACTATGTTGAAAAGGTAGGGAGAAAGTGGGCAGCCTTGTCTAGTCCCTGATTTTAGTGGGATTGCTTCCAGCTTCTCTCCATTTACTTTGATGTTGGCTACTGGTTTGCTGTAGATTGCTTTTATCATGTTTAGGTATGGGCCTTGAATTCCTGATCTTTCCAGAACTTTTATCATGAATGGGTGTTGGATCTTGTCAAATGCTTTTTCTGCATCCAACGAGATGATCATGTGGTTTTTGTCTTTGAGTTTGTTTATATAGTGGATTACATTGATGGATTTTCGTATATTAAACCATCCCTGCATTCCTGGAATAAAGCCTACTTGGTCAGGATGGATGATTGCTTTAATGTGTTCTTGGATTCGGTTAGCGAGAATTTTATTGAGGATTTTTGCATCGATATTCATAAGAGAAATTGGTCTGAAATTCTCTATCTTTGTTGGATCTTTCTGTGGTTTAGGTATCAGAGTAATAGTGGCTTCATAAAATGAGTTGGGTAGAGTACTTTCTACTTCTATCTTGTGAAAAAGTTTGTGCAGAACTGGAATTAGATCTTCTTTGAAGGTCTGATAGAACTTTGCACTAAACCCGTCTGGTCCTGGGCTTTTTTTGGCTGTGAGACTATTTATAACTGCTTCTATTTCTTTAGGGGATATGGGACTGTTTAGAAGGTCAACTTGATCCTGATTCAACTTTGGTACCTGGTATCTGTCCAGAAATTTGTCCATTTCGTCCAGGTTTTCCAGTTTTGTTGAGTATAGCCTTTTGTAGAAGGATCTGATGGTGTTTTGGATTTCTTCAGGATCTGTTGTTATGTCTCCCTTTTCAGTTCTGATTTTGTTAATTAGGATTTTGTCTCTGTGCCCTCTAGTGAGTCTAGCTAAGGGTTTATCTATCTTGTTGATTTTCTCAAAGAACCAACTCCTCGTTTGGTTAATTCTTTGAATAGTTCTTCTTGTTTCCACTTGGTTGATTTCACCCCTGAGTTTGATTATTTCCTGCCGTCTACTCCTCTTGGGTGAATTTGCTTCCTTTTTTTCTAGAGCTTTTAGATGTGTTGTCAAGCTGCTAGTATGTGCTCTCTCCCGTTTCTTCATGGAGGCACTCAGAGCTATGAGTTTCCCTCTTAGAAATGCTTTCATTGTGTCCCAAAGGTTTGGGTACGTTGTGGCTTCATTTTCATTAAACTCTAAAAAGTCTTTAATTTCTTTCTTTATTCCTTCCTTGACCAAGGTATCATTGAGAAGAGTGTTGTTCAGTTTCCACGTGAGTGTTGGCTTTCTGTTATTTTTTTTTGTTATTTAAGATCAGCCTTAGTGCATGGTGATCTGATAGGATACATGGGACAATTTCAATATTTTTGAATCTGTTGAGGCCTGTTTTGTGACCTATTATGTGGTCAGTTTTGGAGAAGGTACCATGAGGTGCTGAGAAGAAGGTATATCCTTTTGTTTTAGGATAAAATGTTCTGTAGATATCTGTCAGATCCATTTGTTTCATCACTTCTGTTAGTTTCAGTGTGTCCCTGTTTAGTTTCTGTTTCCATGATCTGTCCATTGGTGAAAGTGGTGTGTTGAAGTCTCCCACTATTATTGTGTGAGGTGCAATGTGTGCTTTGAGCTTTACTAAAGTTTCTTTAATGAATGTGGCTGCCCTTGTATTTGGCGCATAGATATTCAGAATTGAGAGTTTCTCTTGGAGGATTTTACCTTTGATGAGAACAAAGTGCCCCTCCTTGTCTTTTTTGATGACTTTGGGTTGGAAGTCAATCTTATCAGATATTAGGATGGCTACTCCAGCTTGTTTCTTCATACCATTTGCTTGGAAAATTGTTTTCCAGCCTTTTATTCTGAGGTAGTGTCTATCTTTTTCTCTGAGATGTGTCTCCTGTAAACAGCAAAATGTTGGGTCTTGTTTGTGTAGCCAGTTTGTTAGTCTATGTCTTTTTATTGGGGAGTTGAGACCATTGATGTTAAGAGATATTAAGGAAAAGTAATTATTGCTTCCTGTTATTTTTGTTGTTAAAGTTGGCATTCTGTTCTTGTGGCTGTCTTCTTTTAGGTTTGTTGAGGGATTACCTTCTTGTTTTTTCTAGGGCATTGTTCCCGTTCTTGTATTGTTTTTTTTTCTGTTATTAACCTTTGAAGGGCTGGATTCGTGGAGAGATAATGTGAGAATTTGGTTTTGTCGTGGAATACTTTGGTTTCTCCATCTATGGTAATTGAGAGTTTGGCTGGGTATAGTAGCCTGGGCTGGAATTTGTGTTCTCTTAGTGTCTGTATAACATCTGTCCAGGCTCTTCTGGCTTTCATAGTCTCTGGTGAAAAATCTGGTGTAATTCTGATAGGCTTGCCTTTGTATGTTACTTGACCTTTTTCCCTTACCGCTTTTAGTATTCTATCTTTATTTAGTGCATTTGTTGTTCTGATTATTATGTGTCGGGAGGAATTTCTTTTCTGGTCCAGTCTATTTGGAGTTCTGTAGGCTTCTTGTATGTTCATAGGTATCTCTTTCTTTATATTTGGGAAGATTTCTTCAATAATTTTGTTGAAGATGTTTGCTGGTCCTTTGAGTTGAAAATCTTCATTCTCATCCACTCCTATTATCCGTAGGTTTGGTCTTCTCATTGTGTCCTGGATTTCCTGGATATTTTGAGTTAGGATCTTTTTGCATTTTCCATTTTCTTTGATTTTGTGCCGATGTTCTCTATGGAATCTTCTGCACCTGAGATTCTCTCTTCCATCTCTTGTATTCTGTTGCTGATGCTCAAATCTATGGTTCCAGTATTCTTTCCTAGGGTTTCTATCTCCAGTGTTGCCTCACTTTGAGTTTTCTTTATTGTTTCTACTTCCCTTTTTAGGTCTAGTATGGTTTTGTTCATTTCCATCACCTGTTTGTATGTTTTTTCCTCTTTTTCTGTAAGGACTTCTACCTGTTTGATTGTGTTTTCCTGTTTTTCTTTAAGGACTTGTAACTCTTTAGCAGTGTTCTCCTGTATTTCTTTAAGTGATTTATTAAAGTCCTTCTTGATGTCCTCTACCATCATCATGAGATATGCTTTTAAATCTAGGTCTAGGTTTTCGGGTGTGTTGGGGTGCCCTGGACTGGGCGAAGTGGGAGTGCTGGGTTCTGATGATGGTGAGTGGTCTTGGTTCCTGTTAGTAGGATTCCTACGTTTACCTTTCGCCATCTGGTAATCTCTGGAGTTAGTAGTTATAGTTGACTCTGTTTAGAGATTGTTCTTCTGGTGATTCTGTTACCGTCTCTCAGCAGACCTGGGAGACAGATTCTCTCCTCTGAGTTTCAGTGCTCAGAGCACTATCTGCTGGCAAGCTCTCTTACAGGGAAGGTGCGCAGATATCTTGTTTTTGGACCTCCTCCTGGTCGAAGAAGAAGGCCCAAAACAGGGCCTCTCTCAGAAGCTGTGTTGCTTTGGCAGTTCCCAGAAGCTGTCAGCTTCTGTGGTGCAGACTCTCACCTGTGCAGACTAAAATCCTAAGTTCCAGGGAGTCCTGGAACCAAGATGGTGACCGCTGCTCCTGAGGCTGAGGCCATCTCCCGAGCCAGGCGGACACCTGTCCTCTGGTCCGGATGGTGGCCGGTTGTCTGCGGCCCGCCCAGGCTGCTGCCTCAGCGGCTCTGTGCTTCTGCCCGTCCCAGAAGCTGTCCGGTTCTCTGGCGCACCCTCTAACCTGTTCAGACTAATTTCCTAAGTTCTGCTGAGTCCCGGAACCAAGATGGTGACCGCTCAATAATATTATTTTAAAACAATGAAAATCCCTTAGTTACTCTTAATGTGTTTTATTTAGCATATAAGTGAGGTAGATACCTAGCAGATTTTCCTATAATATTAAAGGAATTGTTTTCTTCTACAAAAGGATGACACTTGCTTTACAAACACAATTACTGAGAATATTTTAAAATTATCTTATTTTCATTTTAAATTATTTTTTGTGCTATGTATCTAACAAGAACCTTATACATGCTAGAATATTGGTCTTTGACTCAAAAATATTTTAGTCTTTAAATGTATTTAATTGAGTCTTAGAATCTTAAGGAGAAACCTTCAGTTCTTCCTAAGATGTCCTCTGTATTTCTTGACCATAGCCATTACTTCTTTGATTCAGATAGTCTGTGTCTGGGGATATACTTTTTGTTTATTATTTTTGAGTCTTAAATAACCATGGTTAACTTAATCCTTAATTTTGAAAGTTTGAGGCTACATTGAGAAAAACTGTAAAATTTTCCATTGGGTAGAGACGCCAAAGATTAGAATATCTTTTCTTAACCAAACTTCCAAATATATTCTCATTGCATCAGCTGTATTCTCCTTGCAGGTTAGTCATTACTTTTTTTAATGTCTTATCTCTTCTGGTTCCATTTTCTCAATATTATTATGTATTTCAAGATTTTATCTATTGTATTACGTGTAGTTACAGCTAACCCTCAGTGCTGTGAACATTTTGATATTTTTGTTTGTCTATATATTTTACTAGACTCAAAATACTATTGGTACATTTTCTATCTGCCAACTTACTTTGCTGCATTCTTTGAAAATATACCTGTAGGCTGGGGAAATGGTTCAGAGAGTGAAAGCACTTAATCTACAAGTAGACTACAATGAGTTCAATCCCCACCACCCTCATTAATTGCAAAGCATAGCTTCAGCTCATAAACCCCAGCAATGGGGGAAAAACTGAGCAAATACCAAATACTAACTGGCCAGTGTACATAGAGAAAGTGGTGAGTTCAAAATCTGTGAGAGAGTGTGTCTCAAGGAAACAAAGCAGAGAATAAAAGAGAGGAACATTTGTAGTAGTGCTCTGCCTTCTACATTCCCATGGGTGAATACACACACACACACACACACACACACACACACACACACACACACACACAAAGAGACACACTGAGAGAGAGCGAGAGACAATACAAAATATTTTCCTTGTTTGCATAGACTTCAGTAGTTTTTAGCCTCCTCCAATGACTTCTTTCTTTTGTTATCTGTACCTACTTTAGTAATTTTATATAGTTATTCATGAGTGAAATGAAATGAATGTAGCCACTGACAAAAACTTATGACAAATAGTTGAATTAAATGCATTTTAAAAATTACTTTTGTCATTAAATATTTTCTTTTTTGTTCTCCTGTATATAAATGGATTTTTTTTATCAGAATGGCTAGTATCCTACAGCATTTATATTTTGAAAGTCAATTTATTTGAAACTGTGCATAGACAACTTAAGAGTTCAAGCTGGTTGAAAACTTTTCTGGTACAAGAAATGGTAACTTTCCATATCTACCAAGAGTAGTCTTTCTTTGTCTTTTGTTTCATTCTCTTTCCCCCCGTTTCTTCCTCCTTTTCTGTCTTCCCCTTTCTCTTCTTCTTTAGGAAAACTTGAATTACAGTATAAACCCCTGCTTATAAATCTTCGCAAACAAGAAGAACTTATCATCAGGATTCTTTTTTAAAAGGAGAAAACTGAAATATTAGTAGCTTGCATATTGATAGGCTAAGTCGTTAACAATGAAACTAAAGGCTTATGGCAGTACAGTAACAGTAGTAGCAATGATATCCTGTTATAATCATCATCACTTATGATATTTTGGCTAATCTCAACTATTGTTCTGCATCCTTTGTGGTGCTGGAGTACACATTTTGCTCCCTACTACCACACACCTACATTTTTTTCTTAATTTTAAAACACTTTTTATTACTATATTTACCTTGTTTCTGCTTTTGTGCAAATGCTTATGTGTGTTTATGATTGTTCACATGCCCTGTTTACATGTAGAGATCTGACAAATGCCTTGGTGAGAATTAGGTACTCTCTTTTCATCTTGTGATTCCCAGTGATCTAACTCAACTCTTTGCTCAAATTGGGTTTTTAAACATTTAGTTTTTGGGTGCATACAGCCATCACATGTCCTTTGTCATTTGTTATCTGTACTCATAAATTCAGTGATCTCCTCAAATTAAATCACACTGAGGGTTTGAAACATGAGTAGCTTGCATATTTCTGCAGCAAATATTTAAGTGCTCAAGGGATATTTGTAAAAGTAACTTTTATTCATCTGATCTAATTGTTGTCTCAGATGCTTACTTCTAAATAAGATCACCCTTACTAGTTCTTTCTAAAGTCTGTATGGCTGGTTCAACTCAGTTGTTCTGACTCAAACTCCTCTCCAAGCTGAATGATTCAATCGGGCCTCTCTCAACTTCTCAGTTAATTGTTCTGCTTGGCATGAAACTAACTCTGACAATTTGTTGTAATTTACTGAATCCTTATTTTCTAGCTTCAAGTCCCTCTACTAACCTGTACTGAAGTCCATGAACTCATGAATAACCCCCAACTCATTCAAGCACTCTGTATAAGACTGACTGATTCTCTCTCCCTGCACTGCTCTTAAATAGCTTCTCTTCCCTGTGCTTCTCTTTCTGTGAGAGTTGTGTGTATCATAATCACTGACTCATTCTGTCAAATCTTTCTGTAATTTGTCACTTTGTCTACCTTTCAGTTAGATATCATTTTCAAATATGGCTGCTTTCTTCTACAAACTAACCTAACCTATATTGTTTAGGATTAACCTATATTCCAGCCAAAGCAGCCATGTTGCTGAATTAAAAATTTTCTACAGATATCATTTCCTAATGTGTAAAGGAACACAAGTAAATTTTGACTTGAGAGATAGATATAAAGTGGTTTTAGCTGACAACATGTGCTTAATTAATAGTTAGATTTATAAAAAAATCTCCAGTCATAATTATTTAGTATTTTCGAATAAGAATGCGACCTTTATTTATCTTATTGTATGACCTGTAATAGTAGTGCAAAGCCAGCATATTTACTATAATAGCATTATAAAACCAGTTATATTTACTATAAAAGGCTCAATGATTATATATTTGCACTTGAATAGAAAATAAATCATGCTTTCTTGTATGCACATAGTTGCTGTGATTATTTTGGTTCTCAATATTTTCTGCCATTGTGCGGGAAGCATTATTCAACAGTAGAATTATTAGAAATTCTTTATGGCACTTCAGTAAGTGCAGAGATGATTTCTTTAAGCAAATGACACTGAATCACATGAGACTAGCCTTGTTGATTGAGATGCTCTAGCCTGTGGAGTTCTTTCTTCCACATCATTGCCATGCATTACTAGCTATTTTAAGATGAGTCATTAAATTCTCTTTTTTTATCTCTACACAAGGCAAAAGCAAATTCATCACATAACTGATACTGTGTGTTTTCCTCCAAATCTCCATGGATTTGAGATATATTAGATGATGTCGAAAGGACTTGGAGGAAGGGATTGAAAGATAAATATGAGCTAGGTACAGTGTACACTTATAGATTTATCAAAGAATACAATTTTGAAATAAAATATCATGCCAATTGCAAGAAAATGGAAGGAATGCAGTTATTGAAATTAAAGAGGTGGCATTAACTCACATGTGGCTTTGTCATGAATTAGAATTTGAAGGAGAGAGTTCAGATGCAGAATTGTGCAGTCTTCTTCCCATGTTTGTTGCCCTGCACTGAGGTTCCAGGAGCTACTTCAACTCCTTTTTCTTTTGTAGGAATAATACGACCAATTTAACTGATGGGTCAATTACCACAGTCCTAACTTGTGCTTCTTTTTCCTTTCTTGAGAATGTCTTGGTATCTTTTTTTAAATAGAAACAATTTGTATGTCAGACATTAAATTCTCTTCCAACGAAGTCACATGAAAACCTAACATATTCTGGCTTCCAAAACTGCAAATTATTTGACAATGTTTTGAAAGTGATGAATTCATAAGTAGTTAAATATTTTGAAATTCTATAACTTTTATTTTTATTTTCACATACTTAAATACATAAAAAAATTTAAATATTTTATATGTTTGAGCACTGATGCATTGGAGCAGTTGTGCTAACTTATTTATCAGTACCATAACAGAAATATTGACATGTGGTTTTCATTTTCAACAAAAAATACCTAATTGAATATTTTTGTAGTCATATGTATTCTCTAACCCTAGAAGATTATTATTTCTTTGTTAATTGTATAGAAAGATTGGTTATAGGCAATGCATTAAATGTAACATTAAGACACAATGTGATAATAAAAATAGTTTGGTAGGTTTAAACCAATGTTGCAGTCTTATTTACTAATGTCTATTATAATTTTTATTTTAATTAGTTACCCTTGAAATAACATTAAAACTAATTCTTTACTATGTATTCTGTTGTATTTCCATAAAAAGAAATTATTTTTACCCAAGAAGAATGTCTCCCTCCCTCTTTTCTTCTCTAACACACAACTTATTGTATATGAACCTGAACCTATGTTTATTACAGGGATTTACTACGTTCCCATTGCAAGAAATAAAATGGTGCCTTTGAGTAAATCTGCTTCATCAGACACCAGTTTAGCATGCCAAGTTAAAGCCATCAATGGAGAAGCAGCAGATGTGAAGGCTACTTGGCATCAAAGCATATGAGTCAAAGAGTTTCCTATGGGAAAGAAAGTGCTTCATTACACTTTATCTATAGTGAGAACATTGGTTCTATCAAGCTGTCTGGAAATTAGAATATGATGGGTTTTATTGCCCTGGCTCTGCCAGAGAGAATTCAATAGTTAAAAAGAAAGCCATAATGCCATTTTGGGAATTATAAGAAGTGATTTCAGTGTTAGTGTATTTAAACTTGGAAGAGCAGCAACTTTTATCTTAGAAAGTAGCTTCTCTAAAATATCTGGAGGACAGAAGTTTAATCCCTTTCTAATTGTTACATTTAAAATGTGTACTAATGCAGCTTTGGGACACTTTAATTAAAGAAAAAAGTTATGTGTTCGACTGAAGTGTAAAATCTGCTAAGCAGTGTTTTAATTGGCTTGGAAGGCAAGTGCCTGAAGTGGCTGCAATTGCAGGGTACAGTATGGGACTCTCCCCGCCTGGCACTCCCTCTCCACTCAGTGGAACAACCATTCCTACTGTTTGTCAAGTTGGGAAGGGCAGCATAAATAAGGTGTCACACCTCATTAATCTTAGGGGCAAATGCCCCACAGGGACTAGAAAATTCTAAAGTCAGTTAATAAAATTACTTTGAATTGGAACATCAAGTGCTGGATAATGGTTGCCAATGTGAGTGTTTACTGCCAACGAAGAGCATTTTGAAAGAAATACAAACATGACATATTTTTGGAAACGAGATAAATTTATATAACTATTATCCAAAAAAATGCCTTGGAATTTAAAAAAACTATAATGTTTATTTCTTATATAAAAATAGGTAAAATGTAAATTCTTCATGTTATACAAATTTGTGAATAAAAACATAGAGTTTTGAAAAATAATAAAAAAAGAACCTCAATTCAGTTTGAATAAATTGTATTTACTACCATTGTCCTTGGTCACTCTGATTTTTCTTTTACTTTATTCCTTGGTTTGTTTCTGTCTTTCTCTCTCTCTTTCTTTCTTTCTCTCTTTCTTTCTTTCTCTCTTTCTTTCTTTCTCTCTCTCTCTCGCTTGCTTGCTTTCTTTCTTTCTTTCTTTCTTTCTTTCTTTCTTTCTTTCTTTCTTTCTTTCTTCCTTCCTTCCTTCCTTCCTTCCTCCTTCCTTCTTTTTCTTTTTTCTTTGTTTTTCTTTCTTTAGGAATGAGTCCAACATTAGAGTATTTTATAATATACTGCTCTTATTGGCAATCCATTAATTATCTGATGAATTTGTTGAAATTATCCTTAATTCATAATCTCCTAGATAGTCAGTACTCTTTGTTTTTGAGGTTTTTTAAGCTTTTTTTTTTTTTTTTTTTTTTTTTGGTTTCTGCAGGAGAAATCTGTGCTTCTATATATTTACACATATTGAAAATAACTTTCACATTTGCCAACTGATTTTTTATGAATAAAACATGTGTGTTTACAGGCATGTATGTATGACGGTGTGTACGTATGTATGTGTGTCTATGTGTGAGAGAGAGAAAGACAGAGGCAGGGACAGAGAAAAGCATAGAGATGGAGGCAGAGATAGAGATATAGAAAGGAAGAGAGAGGGAAAGAGAACATATAGCAGCCAGAACACTTTATCACGTCCCTGTCACTAGGTTCACAGGTACCTGTGTCTACAGGTAGCTTCTCACATACATACTGGGGTTCAAAACTCTAGACTTTTGCTCTGCGTAAAAGGCACTTTACAAACTAACATAACCCGAATGCCTAAAATTTTTCTTTAAAATGATTTTCAAGCCTTTCCCCAAAGATAAAGTAACACTATTATTACTTTGCTCTGACTTAGGAAAAGTTGATATAAGGCTCTAAACACTAATTAAGACTTTCCCTTTTCACTCATAAGGTGAAAGTAGAGTACATATTTTACCCCTGCTGTCATCTTCAATGCTTAGTTTTTTTTTTTTTTTTTTTTTTTGCTTTAAAACAGTGAAGTATGGTTTGGGTCTTTAGAGGAGCAGGATTGCAAGTCATGTCTCCTTTTGATGCTCCCTGATCACACCTTTTAGACACATTCACAAGGAGGAAAGAGAGACAATTCATTACTTGTCCCCTTGTTTTCATAGGCTTCATTCACACCCCAGATTAGACTGATTTCAATTTAGACTAAAATGATAATGCTTTAAAAATAAAAGATAAATATTAAAATAAAAATTAAAGTTAAATATTAAAACTAAAATGACAAATGCTCGTTTATGAACATGTCAGATTATGAAATAAACTAAAGTTTTCTTTATTCTCTGATATCAGTAGCTGAGCTTGAACTTATTGCTGTTTGTCTAACACATAGTTGTGGACCTGATATATTTGGAGAAATTCATAGGTAACATCATAAATAACAAAATATTAAAGGACTGAATTTTCAGAACAAACCTTTTGAGTTTGTGAGTGAGTGTGGCCTGTATGACTAAGACATGCCATCTTAATGGGACATAAATATGGATGATGTATTATTCAGTTCTTACTCCAAGACCCATATTAAATCTATTTTAGAGGAAGAGGAGTTAAAGGTTGGCAGTAAATTATTCTTTATCTCCTCCTGACAGTATTTGAATAATGCATTTGATTATTATTGGCCTGGGGCATATACTTCAGCACTAGTGGAGTTCACTGAAAATATTTGACATCTCTAAATGTAGGTGTTTCATTTATTAAATGTTGTAATTATAGCTGATTAGAAGCTACACAATAAATTAGTTTGCTTTCTAGATCCCTTGGCTATTTTCAGAACTCTGTAAGCTTTTGCTTCATTTTAAGTTATTATAGAACAACCATACAAAACCAAAAATAGAATACAGCATTGATAGATATAAATACTTTGAGTCAATGTGATAGTCTAGTATTATAAATACATGCATAGATTAGATGTTGGGTAAAGGCTACATTTCAGCTCATTCATGATGTATTTAACTTAGCTTCTGCAGTGTGTGTGTGTGTGTGTGTGTGTGTGTGTGTGTGTGTGTGTGTGTGTGTAATTAGTGGCCTTGTCAATTACTTATACCTCCACTAAATATATAACAATTTTACATTATGTACTTACTGGATATCTTACTAAATTCTATAGTAGGTTAAATATTTGAACTCATAATGTACAGTTGTGCTCCTAAAAATGCAATCATTTTACCATGGCATAAGTATCTAACACACTGTTAGATTATTATTTCATTAATAGTTTTCACTCGGATGCAGATGACTAATAGACATTATGTTTGTTCTTTGATATAGTAGAAATAAAAATACAAGAATCATTTTTTTTTCTATTGTAGATAGATAAATAGATAGATAGCCTCTTTTTGATAGACTTGTTTTAGAGACGTTTAGATGTGATTTCAAACTGGACATAAATATAGAAGTTTCCTGTAAAGTGCCTGTTTAGACACATGGATTACTTCTTCCTTTGTCAACAGCTCTTACCACAATGGTTCATTCAGTATAATTCAAACACACACACACACACACAAATCTATGTACCATTGCTTAGAGTATATTACTTACATAAGGGCACATTCTAGGTGTACTATTTCCAAATGGTTTTTCTAATTTTATAATTCTTTGCTTAACATTACACTGTGCTATTCTGTAATATATGGCATTCTAAGCTACATTAAGTTCTCAAACCATCCCTTATGTTCATAGGGTTCGTTTTCATAAGGTTTGGAGGGGGGAACCTTAGTTGTAGAAAATTTTTCTAGAATGTTCAAGATACCTTGAAATCCAGCACTTAAAAATGTACTAAAAGTAATAACTGATGTTCTGAATTTGTGCTCAAATAGTAGGGAAAAAATCTATAATGGTATTCCTCTCTGAAAATAGTAAAATTGTTTTAAGCAAGATGCTTTTCTGAAAATAATGAATTATCATGAACTCTATGATTTTTTTTAAAGGAGAAAATGTCAAAGTCTAACTAGCAAAGATGATATTCAATATCCTGAAAAAAAGCCTCATGATTTTCTCTATAATTATTTATTATTTCATTGTTTTCTCCTGTTTCAGTGTTAAACATTGCTAGCCTCAATATATCTATTCAAAGTCTTCTATATTTTACTGAAAACTGGTAATAATAGATTAATTAGAAATATACTCCAAATATATATTGTCATTCACCTAGAATTTTAAAACCACTGCTATAAGTTTCTGTAGGGTTATGGGGTCCCCTGTTCACTCCACCACAGGACTGAGTGGGTCAGAGAAGCAGGACACAGGAGTTTTGACTGCACTTACCCCAAGGTGTTGCCAGGTGGGCCTTGGACCTAGGGGTCCCTGGGACACTACTCTGGGGTTGGGGAAGTACATTCTGAAGCTACAGATAGCTAGATCTGGTTCTGGTTCTCAGGTTCTTGGACATCTAGGCACCACTGGATGCTGCAAAAGAGCTAAGAACAGAGTGGGGACTCGAGGGCTGGATCTGGCCGGAAGCCAAGGGAGAGAAGGGGGAGAGGGGGTCCAGCTGGTTCCTTGGGAAGAATCCTTTGCTTGACAAGGGCTGACTTGAGCTTGCTGGAGGTTGTTGCTGGGAGCACGGAGGGGCCTTCTACAGGAGACTAGACAGCGGCTCTATAGGCAAAGGCTTTCTTCGTGGCTTCTCATGGCAGATCCCGATGAAAAGACAGTCCATGGTTTTAAAGCATTTATTGTCATGGCGGAAAGTGGCTGAGTACAACCATATCCCTCTTCACAGGGTAGGACTGAGGTTAAATAACTTTTGCAGGGAGGAGTGTCTAGGAAGGAAATCTTATTGACTAAGTCCTCCAGGCCATTAGGTACCTCATTAAAATGAGATCTGTCTTGAACCTAAGTGACTCGCAGGTCATATCTTTTAAAAATGGAAGGGCTTTAGGCATTGCCCTTACAGGACTGATGGCCACAAATCTGTAGGGGACTGTGGCTAGTGACAGGGACCCGGTGCCCGGGAACAAGCAAAGTACCTACTGTGTCTCTTCAGAGTTTCTGGCAGTTAAACCTTAGCTCAACTGGGGATTAAGCTACCTTTCAGGGTCCCACAAGTTATGTAAATGTTTCCTTGAGATAAAATCTAAAGCAGACAGCTCTTGTAATAATAATTTCCAAATGCATTCCAAACTTGTCACTATAAAATATCATACTATAATTATGTAAATATATATATAGAAACATATGTTTGCAGAAGTTGTGTGCAACTGTCCAAACAGAGCTGATTAGTACATCAAAACAAGACATGGAAATGGTTTCAAAAACTCAGTTTAACAAATGTTTCAAGTCAAATCTTGAAATAAAAAAGCCACAAATTTTACATTAAAATAATTCATTTATGACTGCTAATATCTTTAAGTAAAGAGAAAACATTTTGTAACAGAAATACCTTTGAGACAATTATGGCTTTCTGTTATTAAATTATATTAATAAGTATTTAGAGATGAGATCATAAAATATTGTATTTATATAGAAGCTCCAATTTACTGAGTCTTTAAATTTCTTCTCCACCTAGACTAATTAAGGTATAATTCCACAGTAAAAACTATGCATATTGAAACCATATAATGTGTTACTTTGATACTTATACAACTCATTACATATTTATTAGTTAATCTAATGAACATACACACCACCTGTCATTGTTAGAAAAATATATATATTTACCAAATTTCAAGTACACAGTAATTAAGTATGAACTGTAGCTACTGTGCTGTTTAGTCATCCAATTCATTCATCTGATTCCTAAACTTTGGACACTTTCACCAATATCTTTTAATTTACTTCACCCTGTGATAGCCTGCCACTATTATTCTAGCATCTGATTCTAGTAGATGTGTTAGGTAAGCTGTTTGGGCATCACACATAAGTGACATTATGTAATAACATTGCCTCTCTGACTGAATAATTTTTTTAAACAAAAAGTTTCTTGTGTTTATCCATGTTGTCCTAAATGACAAAGCTTTTATTATTATTATTATTATTATTATTATTATTATTATTATTATTAATAATAGAAAGAAATGTATGCACACACACGCATTCACATTTTGTGCTTATCTATGTTGTCCTAAAAAATAGGACCTGATTCATTTCTAGTAGAAACATACACATTTTCTGATTCAATCGGCAACCGATAGACACTTAGGCTGTTCATATAGCTTAATAATTACTATTAAATGCAATGGATGTAATTCTCTTTCTACATAGAATGAGAAACACTGCGTAGGAACATTTCTGTCCCTGAGATTCAACATACATGGAATTTGGATTAATATTTAGTTCTTTATCCAACAAAATTCTTCAGAACATTGTTGCATACCTCTTATTTACAACAAAATCTTTGTTATTTGACATTTTATATATTTATTTTAAATAAAATATTATGTTGTAGATGCTGGATTTAAATTCTTGACTTCAAGGAACCTTACTTCCCCAGCCTCTCAAACAACACAGATAATTAATTATATTAGATTTATTTTCAGCACCAGAAATTGAGCTCTAGTCTTATTATAACCAACAAATGGGAGGAAAAGGAAACAAATGGATAGTTGTGACTCATATGGAAAACCTGTTAAATGATAGCTTCAAACACTTCTTAGGGTCTGCCTTACATATTTTAATACAGTAATATTTTATAATAGATTCCCAAATTGATGTTGGGAATATGATTAACTGGTGTGTTTAAGGTGACAAAAATTTTTATCACAAAAACACTTGATAGGCAGAGGTAGCTGTTGAAAACCAGCTCTAACAGAGTGTTTAGCAATTCAAGAAGAGGGCTTAGGGTCTGTGAAAATATAACTCAGGAGCATACTCACATCCACTTGATAGATAAAGCAAGCTCCAACAAGCAAGCCCAAGCAACTTTATTTTTTCTGTTAGCCTTTTTAAACCACCCAATAGTTCTCTATGCAAGAAAAAAGATTACCTCATAGCCATGAGTAACATATTCTCCATAAACAGTCACCATGAGAACATATTCTTCAAAAATATTAAAGATAATTAAAAATCATTACACAAAAGAAAATTACAAATTGATTTTATATTTTTAAAAAAATCTCATATGTAACTAAACATTTCCCATCTATCTTTTTCTCTCCAATTTCATCATATCCCCAAAGTAATAATTATTTTGTCCTTAATTAAATATGTTTAAGCAATCAAGTCTGTAGTAGCAAGTTTTTTTCCTATGCTTAGCTGATGCGAATTTTATTTATCAAGAAACAGCTAATCATTTACCTTACATTTTAATTTTGAAGTCTTCAGCTAAAACTGCCCAATAATCTATTTAATAGTCTTATACTCATAATAAAATTATTCACTCTTTATAATAACCCTATCTCTTCATGGTGCACATTGAAACCTTTGGCCACATTCCTAGATTACAAGATCACAGAACTCAGACTGAACCTAGAGTAAAATATCATTAACTTGTCCTATGCTATTTGGCTCTCTCACGTACCACTCCATGCTTGTAGTAGGTACACCTAAAAGGCCGCTGTACTTTTCTACTTTATGCAGCCCTAATTATTCTACAAGGGAGGAGGCACATTCTACTCTTAATTCTAACTTTATTATATCTTCCTGGAAAAGCAGCTTAAACCATCTCCTTAAACTTTCTACCAACTACTCTAACTTCCTAAAACTATTTAAATCAAATCAGGAATTCTGTGCAATCATTAATTCATCTAGACAATTTTATTTTATGAAAGTCCATCTTCGTGTTGGTTTTCAGGAAATTGTCCAAAATACTACTGTTTCCCAAAAGCAATCATACCAAACTATAGGCAGTGAGGGGACCCCATGTCCTGTTATACCATGCTAGATATATGAGAAATATAACAATGACAAACATGAGAAGACTCAGCAGCACCAAGAAATAATCCAGATAAAGCCTCTAGGGCTGTGCCTCACTGGGGTACATCCATAGAAGATGTGAAAAAGAAAAGAAAAGGAAAGAAAAGGAAAAGAAAAGAAAAGAAGAAAAGGGTGGACCATTGCTAGGAAGCTCACTTGCGCCCAGGGCAGTTCAACCTGCATGACATCTGCCATAAAGCATCAGAACTACTTATATCTTCTGATATATATCACAAAATAAAACATGTGGCTAAAGTGTTCCCATATGTCTTGAGGTTTGTTAGTGGACCCCAAGAGCCATGTTTTCACTTGTTCTCACACTGGGGTTCTTCGCTCCTAATCTTAGGCTAATTGTGCACTTCTTGCTGTGCCAAAAGACATGGTTGTAATGATGTGCTTTTATGAACCATTAGTGCACTTCTAAAAATTTTATTTTTACCCCTCTTCTTTGCCCATTCTTTTGGCTGAAGAATCATTTACATATCATATGCTATAAAACTTGTCAAAGAAGTATTATATTTTAGACCAAGAAATGAAATATATTTTTATTGTTATGAAGACAAAATGTGAGTGTTACAACTTTGGAGAAAAGAGACAACATAGTTAAATGTAATTAAGGAACTTGAAGTCTTAAGCATAAAGTAGTGCAAGACATTAGAGTCAAAACTGTATTTAATTTCACTCTTTGTGTATATAAGTTGTATTGAAGAGCATGTGTTCACTTCAGGATTCATTTCCAGTGTAGTCCATAAACATGCCAGTCTTATAGTCAGTGGCAATGAATTTCTTTAATCCAAATGATTTGTTCTTCCTGCTCATGTCTCATTAGCTGCTTGTATGCATATTTATGTAAATAGAATAAGTTATAGTGAACACTATTTGACTATATCTGGTAATTATACTGAAATATATACTATCAGTATAAATTTTTTAAAGTAAATTATTTTTATTGCAAGAAAAGAATAGAAGGGTAAATTTTCAAATTTACAATTGAGGTTTGATTACTCAGCTATGGTTAACTATGATAATAATTCAAGAATCCTACTGAACGGAAGAGTGATTAAAAATGATGCAGGTTCTCTCAGAAGGCTAAAAATGACTGAGTTTACATATATTAACATAAGTGTTAAATGTTTGAAAAGATAAAAATGATAAGCCTGCTTTAAACATCATGGGATGTGTATCCATATGAAACTATTATGCGGTGCTTCATGAATATGCATAGTTTTTATTTATGTTTCTCACATCCTTGTCTTTTGCTCATATCTTTCTGTTTTATCTCAAACTGGCCTCAAATTCCATATCTTCATACTGCAGTTTTCTTAGTGTTGAGATGACAGATATATCTCACTTTATCAAGAAAGTTTTCTGGGGGCTGGAGAGATGGCTCAGTGGTTAAGAACACTGACTGTTCTTCTGAAGGTCCTGATTTCAAATCCCAGCAACCACATGGTGGCTCACAACCACCCATAATGAGATCTGGTGCCCTCTTCTGGTGTGTTCAAAGACAGCTACAGTGTACTTATGTGTAATAATAAATAAATCTTTAAAAAACAAAACAAAACAAAACAAACAAACAAAAAATACCAAAAAAGTGTTTTCTGCATGACTTGATAAATTAAAATATATTTTCTTTATAATATTTAATACTTATTATTAAATAAATCAAGTCTTTAAAATCATTTGCTAATATCTTTAATTAAAAATTAAAAAAGTATGTTCCTAAAATCAAATTAGGCATATTTATGAAGCTAGTAACCAACTGCAACAGTAAAAGCTGAATACAAGGCTGATTTTATACTAACAGCAATTACAAATTTTGTAACAAATCAAAGTTGAAGAGTTCTTTTATTGTAGCATAAGATGACTTATAAGATATTTTTAAATGGTAATTATCAAGACAACATCTCAAGAAACGCATAGAAAATTACATGATCAATTTCTTATTAGTGTCAAATAATCAAGTTATTAGTTGGTGAAATTGTCATATAAATGGGTCTACCACCTGAGCAAAAACAAATACAAACAAACAAACAAACAAACAAACAAACAAAAATCATGCGATTCAGGGAAATTGTACTTAAAAAATAATAAAGTCTTAACTCTGTTCCATTGATCTATCTATCTATTATTGTACCAGTACCATGCAGTTTTCATCACAATTGCTCTGTAGAACAGCTTGAGGTCAGGGATGGTAATTCCACCAGAGGTTCTTTTATTATTGAGAGTAGTTTTTGCAATGCTAGAATTTTTGTTATTCCAGATGAATTTGCAAATAGCCCTTTCTAAGTCTGAGAAGAATTGAGTTGGAATTTTAATGGGGATTGCATTCAATCTTTCAGCAAGATAACCATTTTGACTATGTTAACCCCACAAAGACATGAGCATGGGAAATCTTTCCATCTTTTGAGATCTTCTTCGATTTCTTTCTTCAGAGACTTGAACTTCTTATCATACAGATCTTCCTTAGTTAGAGTCACACAAAGGTATTTTTTATTATTTGTTACTATTTAGAAGGTTGTTGTTTCCCTAATTTCTTTATCAGCCTGTTTATCCTTTGTGTAGAGAAAGGTCACTGATTTTTTTGAGTTAATTTTATATCCAGCTACTTCACTGAAGTTGTTTACCAGGTTTAGGAGTTCTCTGGTGGAAATTTGGGGGTCAGTTATATATATTATCATATCTTCTGCAAATTGTGATATTTTGACTTCTTCCTTTCCAATTTGCATTCCTTTGATTTCCTTTTTTTAATCCAATTGCTCTGGCTAGGACTTCAAGTACAACATTGAATAGGTAGGGAGAGAGTGGGCATCTTTGTCTAGTCCTGGATTTTAGTGGGATTGCTTCCAGTTTCTCACCATTTAGTTTGATGTTTGCTGAATTGAAGACCCAGAAATTAACCCATACATCTGTGTTCACTTGATCTTTGACAAAGACGGTAAAACCACCCAGTGGAATGAAGAAAGCATCTTCAACAAATGGTGCTGGCTCAACTGGCAGTTAGCATGTAAATGAATGCGAATTGATCCATTCTTAGCTCCTTGTACAAAGCTCAAGTCTAAGTGGATCAAAGAATTCCACATAAAACCAGAGACAGTGAAACTTATAGAGGAGAAAGTGGGGAAGAGTCTTGGTGATATGCGCACAGGGGAAAGATTCCTGAACAAAAGACCAATGGCTTGTGCTGATCAACGATCAAGAATCGAAAAATGGGACCTCATAAAATTGCAAAGCTTCTGTAAGGCAAAGGACATTCTCAATAAGACCAGAAGGCATCCAACAGATTGGGAAAAGATATTTACCAATCCTAAGTCTGATAGGGGGCTAATATCCAATATATAAAACACTCAAGAAGTTGAACTCCAGAAAACAAAAAATACCCTATTAAAAATTGGGTTACAGGTTTAAACAGAGAATTCTCAACTGAGGAATAGTGAAGGACTGAGAAGCACCTGAAAAAAATGTTCAACATCTTTAATCATCAGGGAAATGCTAGTCAAAACAACCCTGAGAGGGGCTGGTGAGATGGCTCAGTGGGTAAGAGCACCCGACTGTTCTTCCGAAGGTCCGGAGTTCAAATCCCAGCAACCACATGGTGGCTCACAACCATCCGTAACAAGATCTGACTCCCTCTTCTGGTGTGTCTGAAGACAGCTACAGTGTAGTTACATATAATAATAAAATAAATCTTTAAAAAAAAAAAAAAAAAAAAAAAAAAAAACAACCCTGAGATTCCACCTCATACTTTCAGAATGGCTAAGGTAAAAAATTCAAGTGACAGCAGATGCTGGCAAGGATGTGGATAAAGAGGAACACTCCTCATTGCTGGTAGGACTGCGAGATGGTACAAACACTCTGGAAATCAGCTTGGCAGTTCCTCAGAAAATTGGACATATTCATACTGGAAGATCCAGCAATACCACTCCTGGGGATATTCTCAGAAGATTCTCCAACTAGTAATAAGGACACATGCTCTACTATTTTCATAGCCTTATTTATAATAGCCAGAAGCTGGAAAGAACACAAATGCCCCCCAACAGAGGAATGGATACAGAAAATGTGGTACATTTACACAATGGAGAACTACGCAGCTATTAAAAACAATGAATTTATGAAATTCTTAGATGAATGGATGGATCTGGAGATTGTCATCCTAAGTGGGGTTACCCAATCACAAAGAACACACATGATATGCACTCACTGATAAGTGGATATTAGCCCAGAAGCTCAGAATCCTTGTTAGAAGGGGGAATAAAATGCCCATGGAAGGAGTTACAGAGACAAAGGTTGGAGTATAGACTGAAGGACCATCAAGAGACTGCCCCATTTGGGGATCCATCCCATAAACAACCACCAAACCCAGATACTATGACAGATGCCAACAATAGCTTGCGAACAGGAGTCTGATATAGCTGTCTCCTGAGGGGCTCTGCCATTGCCTGGCAAATACAGAGTGGATGCTCACAATCATCCTTTGGACAGAGTATAAGGTCCCCAATGAAGGAGCTAGAGAAAGTACCCAAGTAGTTGAAGGGGTTTGAAGCCCTATAGGAGGAACTTCAATATGAAGTAACCAGAATCCCCAGAACTCCTTAGAACTAAACAACCACCACCACACACACACACACACACACACACACACACACACACACTAAAGATAATGTCCATGTCTAGAATTAGAGGTAAGTGCTCAAAGACAAAGGGGGTTTGAGCTTGGACTCAGAAAGAATGAACTTAAATCACCTGAGCTATAACCTTTGTAAAAATAATGAGGCACTACTCAGCTATTAAAAACAATGAATTTATGAAATTCTTAGGCAAATGGATGGATCTGGAGGTTATCATCCTGAGTACTCACTGATAAGTGGATATTAGCCCAGAAACTTAGATACGATTCCCAAGATACAATTTGCAAAACACATGAAACTCAAGAAGAAGAAAGACCAAAGTGTGGATACTTCGTTCCTTCTTAGAATGGGGAACAAAATACCCATGGAAAGAATTACAGAGATAAAGTTTGGAGCTGAGACAGAAGGAATGACCAGCCAGAAACTTCACCACCTGGGGATCCATAACATAATCAGCCACCAAACGCAGACACTATTGCATTTACCAGCAAGATTTTGCTGACAGGACCTTGATATAGCTGTCTCTTGTGAGGATATGCCAGTGCCTGACAAATATAGAAGTGGATGCTCACAGTCATATATTGGATGGAACACAGGGCCCCCAATGGAGGAGCTAGAGAAAGTACCCAAGGAGCTGAAGGGGTCTGTAACCCTGTAGGAGGAACAGCAATATAAAATAACCAGTAACCCCTGAGCTCGTGTCTCTAGCTGCATACGTAGCAGAAGATGGCATAGTTGGCCATCATTGGGAGAAGAGGCCCTTGGTGTTGCAAAGATTATATGCCCCACTACAGGGGAATGCCAGGGCCAGGAAGTGGGAGTGGGAGTGGGTGGGTTGGGGAGCAGGGCAGGGAAAGGGATAGGGGACTTTTGGGATAGCATTTAAAAATGTAAATGAGAAGAATATTTAATAAAAAGGGTTTAAAAATGATGAAGCAATTTGTCATACTAATGATTGAAAATAGAACAGTTCTTTTTCTACCCACTATTTAGTTCAAATTAAAAAGCAGAGTATTGACAATTTTAAATGAGTCAATGTCATGCTTTTGATGCTATTGTCATGTGTCTTTTATAAGTAATCAAGAATATTTAATTAGCTATTATTAAATTGCTTGCCTAAAATCAATCTAGTAGTTATAATTTCCTAATTATCAAATAAAGCAACATAGTGAAAAGTATACTTATGAAATAAGAGAAATTATTTTTAGCTGAGATATGTGGTAGTTTGTACCCAAGAGTATAAGAACTTGAATAACTACACAACAGTAACAAATAACCTGTTTCAGAAATGGACAAACAATATGAATAGACACCTCTCAAACATGCACATACATAAATGCATGCACAGACACACACAGTCACACACACACACACACTCACACACACACACACACACACACACATGCAAGAGAACTCAACAGGTAAAGGCATGAGTATCCAAGGTTATTGACTGGTGTTACCTGAAATTCACATGATGGAATGTGACAATCTGAATGCATATGAGATGGCGTCTATAGTCTTGGATATTTATATACACATTTCTATGTTGTTCACATTCTTTGCTATTTTCTAGTATCCATTTTGTTAGACTTTCTTCACTTGCTTTCATATTTTACGAAAAAGAAATGACAAGGTTTTCTGGTATGACTGGCAACCCTACAGTTTTAAGTCTTCGAATTAATTGCATCTGTATGTTATTTTATACACATGACTTAATGTATATGAAGAAAATATTCTTAAGAGCATAATCTAACATTTAAAACATTTTAAAGTAAAACAAGCAACCTATTTTCATTACAAAAATAAGTAAATGAATATATGATGGCCACTCTGAGGCAAAACTGTGACAAATTTAATTTGCATCTGAGTTCATTTACAGACCCTTGATACATAATTGTAGGAGTTACATTAAATGTACAATGACCTCCAGTTTTAGTCCCCCTGTTGTTTAAAGTCGTGTTCTAAACAAATAAACGCAACATTTAAAAGAAGTATTTAGTCAATTTAAATTTTCTCTTCACTGATTAAGGAAGTCTTGCCAACATAAAGGAATCCTGAAGACAGCATATGAGGTTTTGAATGTGCATGTGGCTTTCAGTGTTGAAAGACAGAGAATACTGGGAACAGGCCAGCACGTTAGAGACATGGACTGTTCTTTGCTTACATTGGCTTTTTAAATGTAAACTTATGACTGTGATCAGAGGTTAGGTTGAATTCTTATAAAATCCATCAGACCACTTTTGATTTACACATTAAGAGATTTATTCAGTTCTGGACACTTCTATTCCAGTATAGTTAGTCTATTCTAGTTTTTAAACTTTTTTATTTGATATTTTATTTATTTACACCTCAAATATTATCCCCTTTCTAGGTTTCCCCTCCTCAAGCCTCCATTGCATACCCTCTCCCCGTGCTTCTATGAGGGTGCTCCCCCACCCACCCACCCACTCCCACCTCACCACCCTATCATTACTCTACACTAGGGCACAGAGCCTTCACAGAACCGAGGCCCTCTCTTCCCTTCGATGTCAAATAAGGCCATCTTCTGCTACATGTGTAGCTGGAATCATGGCAGAGATCTCTGTGTAGCCCCCAAACTATTTCTATAGACTAGCCTAACCTCAACTCAGAGAGATCTGGCTACCACTGCCTCAGAAGGCTGAAATTAAAGACATATGCCACCATGCTTCGCTTTATGTATATCTTAATAGAACATGGTTTTTAAGTTGTATTTACAGTAAAATGCAGGGGAAAATAAAGAAAGTTGAAATATTTTCACTTAGAGGAATATAAATACATGAAATATTCTGTGGAGAACATGTTGCTGAGTCAGAGGTGAGGATGTTTCACGTGTTAAGAAGAAAATAGCACTTATATGGTACTCATTTTAGATAAGAATAAATGTTGAGTTTTAAAAGAATAGCAACAATTAAAAATAGTTAGCTTTAGAAGAAAAGTACTTTTAAAATTTTTCCCCCATTGGTGTTTTTTTATTTAACAACAACAACAATTTTATAAGATGCACAGCAACAGAATCACATTATTATTCTATAACATTGTTATTTTAATTATTCTTTATGCATACGAGAAAAACAATGCTGCATTTGCATAGGGCAGGGACAATCTGTGGGTAATTTCTTATGCCAATGAAGTAACACATGGTACCTGCAAAAGAGTTATAATAGAATGATTAAGAGGTCACGTTTATTTTTTTTTATTTTTTTATTAGGTATTTTCCTCGTTTATATTTTCAATGCTATCCCAAAGGTCCCCCATATCCACCCCCCCAATCCCCTACCCACCCACTCCCCCTTTTTGGCCCTGGCGTTCCCCTGTACTGGGGCATATAAAGTTTGCAAGTCCAATGGGCCTCTCTTTGCAGTGATGGCCGACTAGGCCATCTTTTGATACATATGCAGCTAGAGACAAGAGGTCCGGGGTACTGCTTAGTTCATATTGTTGTTCCACCTATAGGGTTGCAGTTCCCTTTAGCTCCTTGGGTGCTTTCTCTAGCTCCTCCACTGGGGGACCTGTGACCCATCCAATAGCTGACTGTGATCATCCACTTCTGTGTTTGCTAGGCCCCGGCATAGTCTCACAAGAGACAGCTATATCTGGGTCCTTTCAGCAAAATTTTGCTAGTGTGTGCAATGGTGTCAGCATTTGGAAGCTGATTATGGGATGGATCCCTGCATATGGCAATCACTAGATGGTCCATCTTTTTGTCACAGCTCCAAATTTTGTCTCTGTAACTCCTTCAATGGGAGTTTTGTTCCCATTTCTAGGAAGGGGTAAAGTGTCCACACTTTGGTCTTCCTTCTTCTTGAATTTCATGCGTTTAGCAAGTTGTATCTTATATCTTGGGTATCCTAAGTTTCTGGGCTAATATCCACTAATCAGTGAGTACATATTGTATGAGTTCCTTTGTGATTGGGTTACCTCACTCAGGATGATGCCCTCCAGGTCCATCCATTTGGCTAGGAATTTCATAAATTCATTTTTTTAATAGCTGAGTAGTATTCTATTGTGTAACTGTATCACATTTTCTGTATCCATTCCTCTGTTGAGGGGCATCTGGGTTCTTTCCAGCTTCTTGCTATTATAAATAAGGCTGCTATGAACATAGTGGAGCATGTGTCCTTCTTACCGGTTGGGGCATCTTCTGGATATGTGCCCAGAAGAGGTATTGCTGGATCTTCCGGTAGTACTATGTCCAATTTTCTGAGGAACCGCCAGACTGATTTTCAGAGTGGTTGTACAAGCTTGCAGTCCCACCAACAATGGAGGAGTGTTCCCCTTTCTCCACATCCTCGCCAGCATCTGCTGTCACCTGAGTTTTTGATCTTAGCCATTCTGACTGGAGTGAAGTAGAATCTCAGGATTGTTTTGATTTGCATTTCCCTGATGATTAAGGATGTTGAACATTTTTTCAGGTGCTTCTCAGCCATTTGGCATTCCTCAGGTGAGAATTCTTTGTTCAGCTCTGAGCCCCATTTTTTAATGGGGTTATTTGATTTTCTGGAGTCCACCTTCTTGAGTTCATTATATATATTGGATATTAGTCTCCTATCCGATTTGGGATAGGTAAAGATCCTTTCCCAATCTGTTGGTGGCCTTTTTGTCTTATTGACGGTGTCTTTTGCTTTGCAGAAGCTTTGCAATTTTATGAGGTCCCATTTATCGATCCTCGTTCTTACAGCACAAGCTATTGCTGTTCTATTCAGGAATTTTTCCCCTGTACCCATGTCTTAGAGGCTTTTCCCTACTTTCTCCTCTATAAGTTTCAGTGTCTCTGGTTTTATGTGAAGTTCCTTGATCCACTTAGATTTGACCTTAGTACAACTAAGAAAACGTTTCTCTTAAAATGTGAAGTTCCTGGGGACAAAGAGATGCCTCTGTGGTTAAGAGTATATCTGGGTCTTGCAAAACACAGTAACAGTAGTTTGCAATAACATATCAGGCAACTGTTTATGATTCCAGATCCAGAGGGTCTCATGTACTCTTCTGGTTTCCTTGTACCTGTACTAATGTGCACATGTTGAAAGTCATATAGACAACTAATAACAATTTTCCAGTATTTTAAAAAATAACTCCTGAAGGTGACAAAATATGGAATAGAAACTGGTCTGTTACAAACACATCCTCCTACTAACTATGCTCAGCTATTCTCGATCCCAGCTATGCTTTAAAATTCTTAGCACAGAATAAGAAACAAATATACAACAAAGAAAAACAAAACATAAACTCTAGATTATTCATAATTTTTGTATAGAATCTAATACCAACTTATATTTATCTGTATTTAAGTATCAATTACCCTGACAACACATAGGAATTACAGCTATTGTTATAAAATAGATTTAATTTCTGCTTAGTAGCATATCTTGTACTAGGTGGTAGGTCTTAGTAGGGAATCTTTCCTGTCAACCATCTATCTATTTATTGATCATCTACCTGTATATCTATCTACCCTCTATCTGCCTGTCTGTCTTTCTGCCTGTCTGTTTAGATAAGACTTGATTAGAATTCTACTCAGTGTACATAGAGAATGGCTGCATTTATCTGTCATCTTATCACTCAGGAGAAAAGAGGAGAGTCAAAATTTAAGATCATATTAGCTACATCAGCCCAATGCCTGCCTAGAGTGCATGAGATCTGGGTAAACAAACAAACAAACAGACAGACAGACACATAAACAAACAAAGAAACAAACAAATAAATAGAATTCTGGCTTTTGAATTTCAAATAGGGTTAAAGAAACGGTGAACTTTTAAAATACTTGAAAGTCTAAATCACTTTTGCAAAAAATAAATATGCATGCTTGCAGTGTACAAAGAATATACACCAACTATCTTTTCTCATGTAGAAGAAAATCAGAATATAAAATTATTTTCAAATAGGGTATAATTTCTCCAATTTAGCTAGGTATATATTCATCTATTTCTGCGGTGTAGAACTCAGGTTTATTGCATAGTCAATATGTATTTTTAAAGACAAAAATAAGTGCTTCTTTCACTGTCAGTTTACTACAAGGTAGTGTGTTTCCTAATAGCTTAACTGGTGTAGAGTCTATACATAGTCTTAGGCAAACAGATAATCTCTGAATATTAATCTACTCCATAAGAAACACCCAGGATTCTTTTTCCCAAGTTCCTTGTAGTGGACAATATTTCTTTATTGTATCCTCCTCTGTGATTCTTTACAATTTTGGATGGTTATTATTTTGGCCAGAGAAAGACTGATCTCATTAGGTTAAGGTTGAATAAATATACACAGAATGAGTTTTCCTATGTAGTCTTTGCTGAGTTTGCTTTGCACATTTAAAAACATGCACTGTTCCCCAGCTACTAATTTCTAGATGTAAGAGTTGTTATGAAGTCTTATATACATACTAAAAAGGCTATTCCTGACCAAGGCAAGGAAACATTTGCCAATGTTTTTTACCCTTACCAACTTTGTATTTAGGGTAAACCCCCTGTTCTTGAGATTACAATGTGTAGAACCCTGAAATAATTGAATTTACCTTTAAGCCAACTTGTTTTAGGAGGTATTTATAGTTACTGGCTGTGCATAGGAAGCCAGAAATTACTTTTAATAATGATCTTTTCATCTGAGCTTAAAAAATATTATGTAAAGTGGGCCACTACAACTTACAAGTAATCTACAAAAATAGTGCTGGGTGACATAACTTTTCCTGAGGAAACACTACACACCCCCCAGACAGAGAACCCATGAAAACTCAAAGTACAGATACAAAGAAAGTCCTGCTTGGTGAACCAAAGAGTTTTCTTTGGGTTACAAATGTTTGCATCCAAACAAAACAAAACAAAACAAAACAAAAAAACAAAAAACAAACAAAACAAAAAAACAAAAAACAAAACAAAACAAACAAAAAAAAACAAAAAACAAAAACAACCCAAGCAGTCACAATAAAGAATTCCACTAAGCAAGATCTTTATTTGAATTAGGCCGCAAAAACTGACTAGTCAGGGACAACAGAACAGACTTGGGAACTGATGTGTCTTTTTTTCTTTATTTAATTCATTCATTAATTCACTTTACATCCCAAGCACAGTTTTCCCTCTCATGCAGTCCTACCCTTCCAAGGTTCCTACACTCCCCCATTTTCCCTCCCCTTTTTCTATGAGAAGGGCGAGGTCCCTCCTGGGGAACCAACCTACCCTCTACCCTCTTACTTCAAATCTGCAGGGCTAGGTACATCATCTCCCACTGACACCAGTCAAGACAGGCCACTTGGAGGAACAGGATCCACACACAGAGAACAGCTTTAGAGAGCCCAGCGCCAGTTATTGGGGGACCTGCAAAAAAGTGAAAGCTGCACATGTTTGTCAGACCTAGGTCTAGTTCTTCTTGTATGTTCTTTGGTTGATGGTTTAGTATCTGGGGCCACCAGGGGTCCAATTTAGTTGACTCTGTGGGTCATTTTGTTGAGGCCCAATCCCCTTAGGGTTGCTCAGTTATTCCCATAACCCTTCCACAAGACTTCCTGATCAATGTCTAACGTTTGGCTGTGTCTGTATGTGTTTTGGTCAGCTGTAGTGTAGAGCCTCTCTGAGGAGTTATGCTAGGCTCCTACCTGTGAATCCAGGCTGAAGATAAAAACATAGCATGAGGCTAAGGAGGAGTCAGGCCAGCAATGGGTAGATCTATGTAGATCTTCTGAAGACAACTCAGCACATTCCTCTCCAAATTGGCTGGGACTGGTACTGCATTCATCTATGTCTGTCTCACACAGGGTACCTGGACAATCAGGCCAGCAGTGACAAATACAGCTGTCAACACAGTTGTCTCATGTTGTAGCATTGTGACATTGTGCTTTGATGAACAAACAAGCATTAAGGTCTCAGAGTGTGTCCCTGTGAATCCACTACTCCGGCAGACACAGTGGTAAATGTTTCTTCCATCCAAACATAGAGCTCCATGGAGACATGGCTGACTAGAACATTCATCAAAGTTGAATTCACAGTGGTCTTCAAAGAATCCAGGTGCACAGTCACAGAAGTAAGCCCTACGAGCTTCCTGATACGTGGTATCATGTAGACATGGCTGGGATCCACAGTCATCAATTTCCAACTCACAGTAAATACCACAATATTCTTGAGGAGAGACACACTTTGAACATTAATCTCAGGAAGTATTTAAGCAGATGACAAAAGTTTATTTTATTCAGGCTGCTACTGATCGATCATGGCCACAGTGAGACTCAGGAGATGAACTGTGACCCTGAAGAGAAATTGCACAGCATTTATAAAGAATGAGACCACAAAAACAAGGTAGATCAGGGTAGGGTATAACATTGTCCAATCATATTTTGACTAAAGAGGCTGAGCAAGGGGGTAATAACATTGGTGACTGGGCCTTATACTGGCCACTTGGTTTCCTGGTCTTTGACTCTGAGCCTTAACAGTCAGACCTCATCATGGACATTTGTCCTGTAACTCAAAATAATAAGAGAAGAAAGGAGTGAGCCAGCTGTACATAGTTAATTAAGGAATGACAGCTAATACTTTTAGAAATTGTGTACATTATTTTAGATAACAGACAGTTTCTTCCTTCACTTTCTTTTGTAATTTAATTGTTGACAGACAAACAAGAAACATTGGGAGAAACAAGACAGGATTGGTTCCATGAACTCAGTTTGATCCCGACAGCAGGATGGAGAAATTTTCCCTAAGATGGCTGATATCAGACAGCTGTCCCTTTACACTTACAGGAGTTGGGTGAGGGGTTACTTACAAGAGAATTACTGCAGCATTCGTGACCGCTCACAAATGCTGGGAACATGGAATACACTGCAAAACCTACAGACACTTTTTAGCAATCTGGAGAATATCCCTTCCAATAGGTCTGTATCTATTCCAGGCAGCCCAGATGGTTTATGATTCTACAAGGTAGCTGGCCTAGTCTTAGAGTTTTCTTTGCAGCTTAGCTTGTCTGAGCTTTACAGCCTGTGTTGTCTTAAGAATGACTCTCAGGTGTCTATTTGCTTACACTGGCAGGGAGGTGTCTAGTGAATCTTACCAGTTTTGCTAACTTCTGAAACTATTTTGAGATTTTTAACGTTCTTGCTTAATGAGCTTACCTGCAAGGTGGAAGGTTTCAATGCCAGAGGAAGTTGTTGCAAAGCAAATAAATAAGTTTAAAAGTTTCCTCATACTCTCATAAAAAGTACCACATGAACCAATATGCTGACAGTCTGGAGGACAAATAGCCTTGATTAAATTTTTCAGAATAATTAATTTTTCCTGATCAATTCTCATTTCTTTTAATTGTGGAATAACAACAAAGTGCTTTTATATAGAACGTTTGGTTTTTGCAAGGAAGAGGCTAAAAACTCGTGGGCTCAGTCAATTGACACAAAAGGAGAATTTCTGGCTAATGGCACACGAGTGACTACCTGTAAGGATATACTATAATAAATATGAAGAAGCCAAAGAACACTGTGCAGCCTTCTCCTGAGGCTCTGAAAACATTTTTGAAAGATTGAAAAACTATCCTGAACTTAAAACCATTACACTGTTTCAATAATGATCCAAAAATAAAGATCTATAAAACTTTGAATTAATACATAACTAGTTTGTAAAAGTTTGCTTAATATATTACATAACGGTAAGAATAGTGAAAAGGCAATCAGGCCAGGTACATTCTTTAAATCCCCTCTGATGCTTCTACTAATAGGATTTAATATACTCTTCACACGCTGATCAAGAATGGCTCTTATGGAATCATTGCCAGCTGTACTCATCTCACTTAGCTCAGGTCAGAGGTAATTTGGAAATAAACATCAGAAAGGCAAACTTCAAACTTTGTTATTTTTAAAGGAATGATAAGAGAAAGGCCATCATTTTCTAGCAACCACTTAGGTTGTAAGGTGATGTGTCATGTGTGCATGCATGCATGTGTGTGTGTGTGTGTGTGTGTGTGTGTGTGTGTGTGTGCATGTGCACTATTAGTTCCCTTTGAAGTAGAGAATACATTCTCTTTAAATCAAAATCATAACTTATCAGAAGAAATTTTATCCCTAGATAAAACATGATACCTGAATAACTATATAAATACCTATATATAATGTATGTAAAAACAATGAATAAAAAGGCCATGAATTTGAAAAAGAGGTAGTAGATTTATATTGGAGTGTTTGGAGAGATGAAAAGGAGGGGAGAATAATATAATTACATTATAATCTCAAAAATAAAAGAAATAATTTTAAAAGTAGAAGAAATATTTTCAATGAGCACAAAGAGGTATTACATTTCTTAATGCTTTTATTAATTAGTTATTTATTTTCAAATGTTTGCCCCCTTTCCACAAACCCACCACTGCATCCTCCCTCTGATTTGCCTCTAAGAGGGTCCTCATCCACCCACTCTTGCACTCTTGCCTCAAACTTCTATCATTCCCCTTTGCTGGAGCAACAAGCCTCCACAGAACTAAGCACCTCCCCTTCTGTCCATGCCAAATAGGCACTCCTCTGCTACATATGTAGCTGGAGCCATGAACCCACTCTTTGGTTGGTAGCTTAGTCCCTAGAAGCTTGAGGGGGTAGGGTCTTGTTAGTTGATAGCATTGTTCTTCCTATGAGGTTGCAATCCCCTTCAGCAATTTCAGTCTCTTCACTCCTCCAATCTCTTCCATTGGTGATCCCCAGCTCAGTCCAATGGTTGCCCGTGAGTATCTGCATCTGCCTTAGTCAGGTGCTGGCAGAGTCTCTCAGAAGACAGCCATGCCAGGCTCCTGTCTTCAAGAACATCTTGGCATCAGCAATAGTGTCATTGTTACATATTTTTATTCATTCTCCTGGTCCTCTGGACTTCTCTCCTGACTCATCCCATACCTGATTCTGTTCCCCTCTTTCCCTCTATCTCCTGCCAACCAAGTCCCTTCCTCCCTCTGCATCCTGTGGTTATTTTGTTCTACCTTCTAAATGGGATTGAAGCATCCACTCTATGGCTTTCCTTCTTGTTAGGCTTCATAAAGTCTGTCAGTTGTATTATGGGTATTCTGATTTTGGGGGCTAACATCTACTTATCAGTGAATACAAACCATTTGAACTTTTGGGTCTAAGTTCGCACACTCAGGATGATATTTTCTAGTTCCCTCCATTTAGCTGTAAAGTTCATGTTTTTAATAGATGAGTAGTACTTTATTGTATAAATGTACCACATTTTCTGTATCCATTCCTCTGTTGAAGGATATCTGGATTCTTTCCAGCTTCTGGCTATTATAAATAAGGCTGCTATGAATATAGTGGAGCATGTGTCCTTGTTATATGTCGGGGCATGTTTTGGGTATATGTCCAGGAGTTGTATATCTGGGTCTTCAGATAGAACTATTTCCAGTTTTCTGAGGAAGCACCAGATTGATTTCCAGAGTGGTTGTACCATCTTGCAATGCCACCAGCAGTGGAGTGTTCCTTTTTCACAACATCCTTGCTAGCATCTCTTGTCACATGAGTTTTTGATCTTAGCCATTCTGATTGGTATAAGGTAGAATCTCAGGGTCGTTTTCACTTGCATTTCCCTGATGACTAAAGATGTTGACTATTGCTTTACATGCTTCTTGGTCATTCAAGATTTCTCAGTTGAGAATTTTTTGTCTAACTCTGTACCCCATTTTTTAATTGAGTTACTTGTTTTTCTGGAATTTTACTTCTAGAGTACTTTGTAGATTTTGGATAATAACCTTCTTTCAGATGTATGTAGGGATGGTAAAGGTATTTTCCTAATCTGTAGGTTGCCGTTTTGTCCTATTGACAGTGTTCTTTGCCTTATAGAAGAAGCTTTTCAGTTTCATGGAGTCCCATTTGTCAATTGTTGTTCATAGAGCCCTAGCCATTGGTGTTTGTCTTAGTCAGGGTTTCTATTCCTGCACAAATACCATGACCAAGAAGCAAGTTGGGGAGGAAAGGGTTTATTCGGCTTACACTTCCATATTGCTGTTCATCACCAAGGAAGTCAGGACTGGAACTCAAGCAGGTCAGGAAGCAGGAGCTGATGCAGAGGCCATGGAGGGATGTTCCTTACTGACTTGCTTCTCCTGGCTTGTTCACCCTGCTCTCTTATAGAACCCAAGACTACCAGCCGAGAGATATTCCCACCCACAAGGGGCCTTTCCCCCTTGATCACTAATTGAGAAAATGCCTTTCAGTTGGATCTCATGGAGGCATTTCCTCAACTGAAGCTCCTTTCTCTGTGATAACTCCTGCTTTGTCAAGTTGACACAAAACTAGCCAGTACAGAATTCTTTTCAGGAATTTTCTTCCCTGTGCAGAAGTGTTTGAGGCTGTTTCCTACTTTCTCTTCTATTAGATTTAGCATATCTGGTTTTATGTGGAGGTCCTTGATCCACTTGCATTTGAGTTTAATACAAGGAGGTAAATATGTATCACTTTGCTTTCTTATACTGCCTATTAGACCAGCACCATTTGTTGAAAATGTTTTCTTTTTTCTGTGAATCTTCAATTCCATACCGTTAATCTACCTGTATGTCTCTGTACCAATACTATGTGATTTTATCACTATTGTTCTGTATTACATCTTCAGGTCAGGGATGGTAATTTACTCTAGAAGTTCTTTTATTGTTGAGAATTGTTTTCACTATTCTGGGTGTTTTGTTATTCTAGATGAAGTTGAGAATTGCTATGTCTATCTCTGTGAAGAACTGAGTTGGAATTTTGATGAGGACTACATTGAATCTTTATACTGTCTTTTGCAAGATGGTTATTTTTACTGTGTTAATCCAACCAGTCCATTTGCATGAGAGATCTTTCTATCTTCTGAGAACTTCAACAATTTCTTTCTTCAGAGATTTGAAGTTCTTTTCATACAGATTTATCACTTGCTTGGTTAGAGTTATACCAAGATTTTTTACATTATTTGTGACTATTTTAAAGGTTATTATTCACCTAATTTATTTCTCACCCTGATTATCCTTTGTATAGAGGAATGCTACCAATTTGTTTGAGTTAATTTTATATCCAGCCACTTTGCTAGTTGTTTATCAGGTGTAGGAGTTGTCTGGTAGTTTTTTTGGCGTCTCTTCGGTATACTATCATATCACCTGCAAATAGTGATACCTTGACTTCTTCTCTTCCAATTTGTACCCCCTTGACTACATTTTTATTTTTTTGTCTGATTGCTAGAACTTCAAGTACCATATTGAATGAATAGGGAGAGCCTTTTCCTGTCCCTGATTTTAGTTGGATTGCTTCAAGTATCTCTCTATTTATTTTGATGGTGACTGTTGGTTTGTTCCTTTTTCTCCCCTGTGGAATTTCATTTCTGTTCTTTGTAAATTCTTGACTTTAGCCCCTTGTCTGAAATACGCCTGGGAAAGTTTTGCCACTGTTCTGCAGGTTGTCTCTGTGAGCTTTTATTTTGTTTAGGTACGTGCCTTGAATTCCTGATCTTTCCAAGACTTTTAACATGAATGGATGCTGAATTTTGTCTAATACTTTTTAAGGATCTAATAAAATAATCATGTGGTTTTTTCTTTGAGTTTGTTTATGTAGTGGATCAAATTGATGTATTTCCCTATATTGTACCATGGCTTTATCCCTTCTTAATTCTTTAAGGAAATCTTTTAAATAAAAACATTATCTTGTAAAGAACATGCAAAAAACATAATGCAGTTAGATTACTGTATCCACAAAAGTAAGTTTTTACTTTCCCAAAGTCTATATAACTCACTGAATTTCTAATTTCTATATAGTTAGAATATCCATTTTGATAAGATTGGCCTTCACTTTCAATTTTTAAGATTATTATCAGCTACATTTTAATGTACTTATATACCAACACTCAACAATCCAAAGTAGAGTAAATATTACAAATTATTTAACTTTAGTTCCTCTTTTCTGACTCATATGTCCCTTGGCAAATTCCATTCTTCTCATCAGCTAATACTGACCTTTCTTATTGTCTTCTTTGCATGAAATTAAAAAGTTCTGCTCAGCAAATGGAACTACCAGAAGCTCACAGAGACAACCTGCAGAACAGTGGCAAAACTTTCCCAGGTGTATTTCAGACAAGGGGCTAAAGTCAAGAATTTACGAAGAACAGAAATGAAATTCCACAGGGGAGAAAAAGGAAAAAGGGCAGTAAACTCCTACCACACAGATTATTGTAATACTGTTTACTGATGCTCTTTTACTATAGCAAGGAAGTAGAACCAACCTAGTCCTTCAATGAATTGATAAATAATGAAACTATGATGAATATAGAAAATATAATTCTATTTGTCTTTAACTAAAAATAAAGTTACAAATCTATCAGGTTGAGTTGGATTATATAATATTTAAATATATCACCCTATGTCAGAAGAAAACATGTCTCCCTTCATATGTGTGTCATAGAAAAACTATGCATACACATTTATAAAATTTAAATAATTTTAAATAATATGTTTATAAATTAATATAGGTTCAGAAATGTATTTTGTTAAACATATGGCTTCTTTATTTAGGCAGTATATAATTGTAGAGTAATGTATTATAATCATTTATTTAGAATTAAAAGAAAAATCTTATATAATAATATGATGATTTTATTATTTTTATTTTTAAATAATACTAACACTGTTAAATATCCTACAAATGTTAATTTTTTATTTTAAGGATTTTGTTTATTAAACACAGTTACAAAAGGCAATTTCATGCAAACAAACAAAATTTGAGATATGTCCCTCCATACCTCACTACCTTCACCAACCACTTCTCATTAAGTCTGTATTTTTAAGCATTTTATTTTACAATATTTGTGTGTTTTGTCATTTTGCATCCATGTACCCCACATGTGTACAATGATATTGGCGACCAGAAAAACATGTCAGATTCCATGAAACTATATTCATAGAAGCACATGAGCACGATGTGGGTACTGAGACTTAATCTGTATCCTAAGGATGCTGTTCTTAGCACCTGGACCATATTTCATTACTTTATTTTCCAATTCCAAATAAGAATAGGTTTCACAGACATGGAGTAAACATAAAAATATATTAAACAAAATTTAATAAATCCAGATTAATTAAACGTGTAATAAGATATCAAACCCAATTGCTATAAAAATGAAATGGATATGTATATATTGTTCAACATAAATTATACTCATACATTTTTCCTTTTAAACAAAGTATAAAAGTTGGTAAATAACTTTCACATATTTTTCTAATCCATATATAAGATTTAAATAAGTGAAAATATTTAACTCTTTGCAGGGATGGCTTAGCTATTAAGAGTGCTGGCTATTCTAACAAAAGACCTTGTTTCAGTTGCCATAATCTACATGGTTTCTCAAAACTCTCTGTAACCCAAATTTAAATGTTCAAATGCTTTTTTTCTGACCTTCTCAGGTACCAGACATGCATGATTATACAGACATATGTATCAGCAAAATACTCATATACAAATAATTAAACAATTCTTAAATAAAGAAAAATATTCAATTTGTATAAATGTTTTTAATATAAGGAGGTTGGTGATTTTGCTTTGGTATAAACAGTGCTATCATTTCACTCTTAGTGTCTTTTAGAAAATGACACTTAAAACATTTTTTTCTTAGTGAAGACAAAAGTATTTGCCATCTCAGAGGCAGAAGAGTTACAAATTTATCTCTTTGTCTGAAAGTGGTCATGTGACCAGAGGAAAAACCTCTCTAGGATATTTTGTCTTTTCTTTACTGAGTGCATGAAATATTGTCTTAGTGAATTTGAGGTCTCAACAAGCAGACAAACAAAGTAACTTACAAAGTAGATTCTGAGTCATTTCCCTTCTAAAGAAAAGAGATTTTATCATTCATATGACAGAGATCACAAATGGTCACAAAAAAACAAACCAAATATTCAATCATTGCTGTCACTAATAGTGAACAGTGCATGAGTCATACAAAAACTAGAAATAAAAACAGCCTAAAGAAATTAAAGAAACAGAAGATCAGAATGAAGACTCAATGTTCAGAAAGTTCTCTTGACATGAAAGTTTTTACAGGAGAGAGAAGTAACTTGACATGAAGAAGCCCAGAGGAACATTTATTTCACAAAATACCAGAAATTTAAAAAAAAAAAAACCTTTGAAATATTTTTAAAAAATGAAATCTTGGGCAAGCAAATGGCAATAGGGCTCTGTAAACACAGCCAATTCAACACACATGAACTCAGAGAAAGCAATAGCAGGCACACTACCTACTTACATCTGCACTAGAAAGGGTCCTGGAAAAAAAGGCCACAGAAGTGGATAGAACTCTCTCTACCCTTACCCCAAAGCCTATTCTCTTTTAATAACTACACACAAATGAAAAACACGTTCTTTCTGAAAAAGTCTCACTGAGAATACATTCCACATTTATGAGCCATTCCCAAACCTAGTCAATGCCAAAGAACCCAAAGGCATCTTTGGAGATTTTGTTTTTCTCATAATGTTATGTCAAGGAAAAAAATTTTTAATGTTCCAAGTCTTTTTCATATATCTTACAACTTCTGGTTCTGTGCTTTTGTGGGATTACTGTGTGTGTGAATGTGTGTCTCTCAATCTGTATGAATTTATCCAGATTTTTCTTTGGCCATTTTGCTTTGTTTGTTTTGTTATATTCCTATAATGATAAATATTTAAAAATCAAAAATTTTAGGAGAAATAGAACTACATAAAATTTAAATTTGGGAAAAAAACAATCTATACTCTAGAATATATGACGATTTTTTTCTTTCCCTGTAATCTATAGAAAGAATGCAGTTTAAGAAATCTAACACACTTTTTTTCCAAAATGTGGATAATTACAATAAATAATTTATACAAAGCTATTTATTTACTTATTATTTATGGCATAAAACTAATTTTATTGTGTAGCTTTTCAGAAATTCACTTTACATCCCGATTGCTGTCCCCCACCTCCAGTGTTCATTCCACCAGTCCCTCTCCCCCTCCTATTTTCCTCTGAGAGAATGGAAGGCCCTTCCCCAAATATCCCTCCACCCTGGAACATCAAGTCTCTGCAGAGCTGGGTGCTTCTTTTCTTACTAAGGCCAGACAAGACAGTGGAGTTAGGAGAGCAGATTCCATAGACAGGCACCATCTTTAGGGATAAATTCTACTCTGGTTGTTCATGACCTGCATGTAGACTGCTACATTTGTGTAATGAGCACAGGATCTAGGTCCAGCCTGTGTATGCTCTAGGTTGGTAGTTCATTCTCTGAGAGACCCCAAGGGTCCAGGTTAGTTGAATCTTGTGGTCTTCTTGTACAGCTCCTATCCCTTCAGTTCCCTCAATCGTTCCCCAAATTTTCCATAAGAGTTCACAAGCTCCATCCAATGTTTTTAGCTGTGAGTCTCTGTATGTGTTTGAGTCAACTCTTGGATGTAGTTTCTCAGAGGACAGCCATGGTAGGATTTTTGTCTACAAACATAACAGTATCATTATCAGTGTCAGGGATTGGTGCTTGCCCATAGAATAGAACTCTAAGTAGGCTGTCTATTGCTTGGCCATTCCCTCACTCTCTGCTCCATCCCTGTACCCTGTATTTTTTTGTAGGCAAGATCAATTTTGCATCGAAAGTTTTGTGTGCTGGTTGGTGTCCCTATTGCTCCACTGGGGTTCAGGCATGGCTATAGGAGATAAACTCTTCAGGTTCCATATCCCACTGCTGAGAGTCTTTGCTAAGTTCACACCCATTGATTTTTGGAAGCCTCTCTTATCCTATATTTCTGGCAAGTCCTCAATATACCTTCTTTCCAAATCTCCTGCTACCAACTTCAACTTTCCATTCATTTATTCTCATGGCTATCTAGTCATCTCAACTAGGATAATGGGGGTCAAGCAGGGATATTAGGTTGCTAAAGGCAGCTAAGAGTGCCCCAGAGGACTCAGCAGGCAGGGACAATATGCATGGAAAGGGAGTATAACTGCATGTTTCCAGATAGGCATGTCTGATGAAGGTTGGCCATTAAGTTATTTATCAATTATTACTAACATTAAGATATTATTTATCATGCAATTATAAAATCTTATATTATACATCATATAGTATATTATATAATAGTTTAATTGAATAATATTTATTATTATTATCATTATTCCACAAAATATTTTCTTTGTATACTATATTCTAATTTATATTTCTCCTCTAAGGCATATTTTTCAGGTATCTATTTTATCCATGAAGTCACTAGTAACTTTAAATAAAAAGACTTGCTAGAATAAGAACAATGGCTTTAAGTAATTTATTGGTCCATAAAACTGTTAAAGGTCAAGGCAGGAGACTAAACTGTGACAATTACCAGTCTCTAAAAATTATTAAGGAGCCAAAGGTCATTAGAATGACATAAAAATTAATGTCCATTAAAGAATATTTGGCTTCACTTACAATTGGAATTCATTTTTCTGTGAATAAACTATATATTTACAGTACTACTATTTGAATCACGTCTCACATCAACACTAGTACAGATTAATGATAAACAGTAAGTAATAGGGCTTGGGCCAGCAGATGCTTGTTGTGAGAATAGAGTAAGAAAGATGAGCAGTTATACCTGTGGCTCTATTTTACTAAGCCCTTTAGATTTTTTTCTTCACTTTTTTTTTTTTTTATCTTGAATAGAAAGTAGCTTGCATGTACTTGATTTCATTGGTTTTATTTTTGTGTTTGTTGGTTTCATTTTTCGTTGGTTTTTGTTTTGTTTTGTTTTGTCTCAATTCTCAACTCACCTGTTTCACTTTTATCACTAATTTCTCTGGTCCTTTGTGGACCACTATTTTGTGTAATATCTTGTATAATTGTATATGTATGTTATTTTATGTATGCAATTTGTGCTTTAAATCTGTTTAAGCATATTAATAAAGTATGTTTTTGATAAATGAATTAATAAACCTGTCAGATCTGATGTTAGTTAAATGAAACAGAAGTGTTCTCTTTTCTCTATTGTCTCTGCTCCTCCTCAAAATGTGCCCATCTGAGCAATTTTACAATTTGAGTTTAAGTTGAAATAAATAATTTTACAGAAACTAAGTCAAAATCAATTGGCTTTCCACTGATTTATGGAACAGTTCCCTCTATTTAAAAGTAAATATGCACAAGGTTTAGAAAAATTAATGAACAGACTAGAACTCATCTGCCTCACCCTCAAGCTTCCATTTTGCTAGTGTATTCAGAAATTGAGTTTGGGGTCCTAATACAATAATGTTATTAACTTCTGAAAGATAGATATCATCTTTGTTGGTCATATTTGTGTTTTTCACTTGTGTATATATAAGCATGTGGAGTTATGATGTTTGAGTTTTTTAAGTTTAGATATATGACAATGCATTTCTTGGATGGGTTTTCCATTTTGGATTATCCAATAATGGTCCTATGCATATGTGCCATTTTTGGGATCCCAGAACCTAAGAAAAGTGGCTTTGGGATTGCTGGAGAGAACTGCTCTGCATGTTAGCAAGAAATTACAAATAATACATACACAGATCGATATAGAGGTAGATGGACTTGAAAGAATAATTTCCCATGGCTATCTTCTGAAGGAGAGCTGAAGTCATAACCTTCCTAGTCAGTGCTGGCTTTCTGTCTTTCAAACAATGCGTAAAGTATTTTGTACTGCTGATATAATAACTATTGCATAAAATTATAAAATTTATAAATCACCATCAAAGCACCTCTAAATGAATTTTCCATTAAATTTTAGGTAATTTGTCATAACCTAGTATGTTGCCACTTGAAATTACCATGATATTAATATATAATATGACTTACACAAATCTATTTGTCAAACATAAACTGTGATAAATATTGGAGATTTTCTTTTAATATAATCATTTAGAGAGATTTTAGCTAAACACGATGGTGCACTTCTGTACTCTTAACACATAGCAGAAATTAGAGAACACAAATTGTGTTCTGAGGAGAACACAAACTCTGGTTATCTTTTGCTTCACAATTAAATAAATACAAACTGAGCTAGCAATGTAAAAGTTCAGGGTGGACTGTAAGATTTAAAAGAATTGCTTAGATAAAATAAATTTGTATATAAAAATCAGAGATAACTTCTTGGTTCTTTATAAAAAGTTATAAAACCCCACAAGTAGAGAATAGTAGAATCTCATGTCTGGGTCTCTTAACAACAAACCCTATATAGTCATGTTTGAAACTTAGTAACAACTATGATTAAAATATCAGATATGTGTATAAAATATAGTGGTGTAGGATACAATAGCAAATGTTTAGACAGTGATACAACTCTTGTTAAAAGAGATGCTTGAGGAAAAGTTCAGGAGGAGGAAAGAGAGAGAAGGAGAGAAAGAAGGACAGAGAAAGAGACATATATATGTCGTTATATATATATATGTGTATGTGTATATATATATGTATACATATATATATATATACATATATATATATATATATATATATATATATATATAGAGAGAGAGAGAGAGAGAGAGAGAGAGAGAGCCACACCCACACCCACACATACCACCCCACATATGTGTATATGAGCAATATTTTTCAGAGAGATGGAGAGACACAAAAAAAATTTGTGTTAAATGTGTGAATTCAGACATATAGTGAAAAGTTTTATCTCAAGAAAAGTACAGTGTTGTGGAGGTTCAGTGCTGTCGAGATTATCAAACGGGGCAAAACTCGGAGCCTGTTGAAAGAAGGAAACTGAAAACAATGAACAAAAATTGGTTGACAGAAATAGACAACAAGGCAAGCAATTTATAAAAACAATATAAGAAGACAGTGCAATTCAATGAATTGCAGGGAGAACAGATAAAATTTGGTCATTTTATAATAAATAGTTATTAAATGTTTCTCTATTTCTATCTATCTATGAATTTTCACTTCTATGTCTTAATCTATTTTATATCTTTTTATTGCCTTTGAGTGAAATGATGGAAGAGAAAGTGCAACAAGTATTAGTGAAGTATGGTTATAGGGAAGAATTAATAGTGAATTAAAAAGAAATTTAAACTGAAAATGAGTTTTAGAACAAAAATTAGTGACCATTTTCAGTGGAGGGTAAGAATAAAGATGATGAGTGGAAAGGTAGAAGAAGAAACACTTAATGGAATTGTTTTAGATTTCCATAGTTAACCTGGGGAACTGAATAAAAGTAACCTTTCAGAGCAAATTTGAACATGCAGTGGTAATGAGGACTTTTGAATGTGGAAGACATTCAGCGTCATCAGCTCTAGGATACATTTTTGTCTATAGCGTTGAACAACTTAAACATGTTTATTGTTTATTCTACTAAAAGTAGAAATGTTACATAACTTTAGTAAGATAACAAGGCATGGGAAATTAACCTGCCAAAAAATCCATTAGAATGTTCCTTAGACATACATATATAAACAAATAATGTTTATGTACATAAACCAATAGTGGAATGGTACATAAACCTAATAGTGTATATTTTGAGACATATATGTACATACAATTAAGTATACACATGTATGCAATATGAATGCATCACTAATATTAGATATACACTGAAAAGAAAGTACAGGACACAAATTCTACTCTCCAGCACAAGTCATTTAATATCTGCAAATCTACTATAGAATGGAATGCTGAAGATCTGGAATTGCTTTGGAAAAGTTCAGATTTTAAAAGATGCAGAACCCTTTCCCCAGATTATTACATGTTACATGCTCATAAAATTGTCACATCATCACATCTAAAGTGAGAGTAGTGGATATTTTGGCATACATGCAGAGAATAGATGAATGCCTAAGACATCAGGATGGAGATAGTGTTAGTCATGAACTGTAGTTCTACTTGTAATTGTACAACATAAACTACATAGAAGAGGAGCAGTTAAGTAATGTACAGGAGAGAATATGCATACTATATAGTTTATAACTACTGGAGAACTTCTAAATGAGTTTGTGCTCTTGGTCAATTAGATACCTAGATGGAGTGTGAAATGGTAAGAATTATTAGGTACTTTTTTCAGTTAGCACTTCCAGGTTTGATATATGTGAACAAACATGTGGAAGTATTGTATAAGATTAATTAACAACTAAACAACTGTTCTGCAACAAACTAAAATAGCCTTTATATTTAATCATTGACCATGAATAATATAAGCATGGAACATTGAGAAGAAAGCCAAGATGCACTCAGAGGTACACTGAGAAGTACCGCAGTTGAAGATTGCCATCCTCTGTAGTTTCATTTCCTGAAGAGAAATCATGTCGCACACACTTGCTTCTTCCAGGTTCTCACCCTCTGGAAAGATTTTAATGCCTTCAACTGAAGCACATATGCCCTCTCATTTATCTTGTTTTCTCTAGAAATCTTTGATTAAATAAAATGGCATCCAAACATGCAAATATTTGAGAAACTTCAAGAAGGGAAATTTGTGTCAAATGTGTGATATGGCCCAGGAAATAAATATTCTATGTACTAGATTTAATAATCTATTGAGTTTTCTGCCGAAAACATAAAGGTTTTGGTTCCATTCTGCATGTAAAATTATAAAATACAATATAATCAGTAGCATTCCTGCATACCCCATATATTTCTAAGCTACAAGTGTTTTTGTTGTCAGAGGCTAAGCCCCCAAGCTTAGATATCAGTTGGATGTTTATTTTCATGAAGAACAGAGGTTAGTTGTCAGTATTCTGAGGATCAAACCTAGTGAGTTAAAAATACGTGCATCACAGCTGCTTCAAAGTCATTAAAGTCATGGGAGAGTTGCTCATTCAGGAATTGACAGTTATATGAAGTTATTATAAACTTTAACCTTTAATTGTTAGTTTAAGAATAATATACTTACATCTCTTTCAAGAGTGATTTAAATGCTTAAAGTGTCATTTACTATGAAATGTTGGGCAATAGAAATACACATTTTATAAACTTTTTCTTTGCTATTGTGTAGATATAATTGTGAATTGTGTCTTTTATTCCTTCACTATTAATTCCCTTAATAATTATTATATTATCACAATCTTATGTCAAAAATTTGAAATAATCTGAAAGCTCCTAACAACATGTATAGTTAGTTTCCTTTATTGTGGTAGAACTGTTTCTATGTCTACATCTATATAAACATGAAAAAGAAGTGGAATTACATGATTTAAGTGATGTATATCTATTTATGTTTAAACTATTCCTATTTTATGAAAATATATACATGAAGTTCAAAATTATTTACCTATGTTAGGTTCTCTAGACACTAGAAAGTTTTTTTTCTTTATTTTTTTACTGTGAAGAAATGATCTTAGTTAATTATTATTCTCCTCTCTGATTTCTTAATATACATATAATTGTAATATTATGAGTATTTCCGAAAGAACATTTTGTCCCTACATTATTAATTAATTAATTAATTAATATCTCAACTGCTATTCCTCTAGCCCCCTATTCTCTTCCATTCTCTGCCCCACTAGCTCCCTGCTTCTCCAGATCAACTCTACATTCTTTTCCCTTCAGAAAATAGCAGGCGTCCTAGGGACATTAACCAAACATGACATATCTATTTGAAATAAGACAAAGTACTTTCTTGATAGGCTGGAAAAAGCAAGCCAGTAAGAGGAAAGGCATTCCAAAAGCAAGGGAAAGTCAGAGGCAGACCCTGATCCCACTGTTAGGAGTTCCATAAGAAGACCAAGCTACACAAGCATAACATATATGAACAGAGCATAGGTTAGACCCATGCAGCTTTCTGATTATCAGTTAAGTCTTTTTTTTTCATTAGATATTTTCTTTATATACATTTCAGATGCTATCCCAAAAGTTCCCTATACCCTCCCCTGGCCCTGCTCCCCTACCCACCCACTCCCACTTCTTGGCACTGGCATTCCCCTATACTGGGGCATACAAAGTTTGCAATACCAAGGGGTCTCTCTTCCCAGTGATGGCCGACTAGGCCATCTTCTGCTACATATGCAGCTAGAGATATGAGCTCTGGGGGTACTGGTTAGTTCATATTGTTGTTCTACCTATAGGGTTGCAGACCCCTTTAGTTCCTTACAATTTGCAAAACACAGAAAATCAAGCAGAGGGAAGACCAATGGGTGGATACTTCATTCTTCCTTAGAATAGGGAAAAATACCCATGAAAGAAGTTACAGAGACAAAGTTTGGAGCTAAGACAAAAGGATGGACTATCCAGAGACTACCCCACCCAGGGATCAATCCCATAATCAGCCACCAAACCCAGACACTATTGCATATGCCAGATTTTGCTGAAAGGACCCTGTTAAAGCTCTCTCATATGAGGCTATGCCAATGCCTGGCAAATACAGAAGAGGATGCTCACAGTTAAGTCTTTGTAAGCCACCAAGAGCCCACTTTAGCTAATTCAATGTGTTTTGTTATGGTGCCCTTTGACCTCCTGGCTCCTACAGTCCTTCTTGCAAATTCCCAGTACCTTTACCTATTGGTTAGCTGTAAGCTACTGCATCTATGTCCATCAATTGCTGGATGAAGACATTCTGATGAAAGTTATGTTAGGATCTGATTTAGCAGAATATCATTAGAATCATTTCACTAACTTCTTTCCTTCTTTCTTCCCTTTGTTCCTTCTTCCTTCCTCCCTTCCTTTCTTCCTCCTTTCTTCCTTTCTTCCTTTCTAATAATTTATTTATTTATTAACTTTGCACCCTGATCATTCCTCCCCTCCTCACATAGTTCCTCCTACCCCCTCCCCTTCTCCTCTGAGAGGGTAGAGGTCTCGTCTGGGTATCCTCCCACCCTGGCTAAATGAATCTCTGCAAGGACAGACTCATCCTCTCCCACTGAGGCTAGACAATAAAGCTAAATTAGGGGAACAAGATCCAAGAACAAGAAACAACTTTAGAGACAGCTCCAGTTGTTGGGGAACCCACACGAAGACTGAGCTGCACATCTGCTACATATGTGCAAAAGCCCAGGTACAGCCCATGTATGCTCTTTGATTGGTGGTTCAGTCTCTGAGAGCCCCTAAGAGTGCAGGTTAGTTGATTCTTTGGTCTTCCACTGAAGGTCCTACCCCCTCCCAGATCCTGAAACCTCATCCCAGTTCTTCCATAAGACTCTGTGAGCTCTATTCAGTGTTTGATTGTGAGTCTCTGCCTCTGTATTTATTTTAGTCAGCTGCTGAGTGGATCCTCTCAGAGGACCTCTATGCTAGACTCCTGTCAGCAAGTGTAACAGAGTATCATTAATAATGTCATGGATACTTGCCCGTGGTGTCGCTCTCAAGTTGTGCCAGTTATTAGGTGGCCATTCCCTCAGGCTCTGTTCCATCTTTGATCCTGCACTTTCTGTCCTCTTTCTTTCTTTCTTTCTTTCTTTCTTTCTTTCTTTCTTTCTTTCTTTCTTTCTTTCTTTCTTTCTTCCTTCCTTCCTTCCTTCCTTCCTTCCTTCCTTCCTTCCTTCCTTCCTTTCTTTCTTTCTTTCTTTCTTTCTTTCTTTCTTTTGCCAGACATGTTTGGTTCTATCCTAGTATTCTGAGCTATCCAGCCTCTGGTTCCTAGACCTTAAATCAGAGTCAATAGTGGACTCCATCTTGTGGCCTGGGCCTCAAACTGAACCAGTGATTGGTTGGCCACTACTGCATTATCTGCGCCATCTTTACTCCAACACACCTTGCAGGCAGGACAAATTGTAGGTCAAAAGTTTTATATCTGGGTTGGTGTCCTGGTCCCTCCATTGGAAGTCTTACCTGGTTAAAAAAGATAGGCAGGTCAGGCTCCTTATCACCATGTACTATGAGTCTTAGCTACGGATATTCCCCTAGATTCCTTGGTATTCCTATTGCTCTAGGTTTCTACCTTGTCCATAAAATGACCCAGTTCCAGTAGTCTCACCTAGTACTCTTCTCTCTTCATCCTCCAATCACCTAATCCTTCCTGTTTCAATCACCAAACTGCCCCAGTTCTTCTGCAAAATATATTCTTTCACCTTCCTAGGAGATTCATATATCCCTGTTTGAATCCTCCTTGGGTCTGTGGATTGTAGCACAATTATTCTTTATAGCTAATACAGACTTATAAATGAGTGCCTGACATGTTTTGATTTCTGGGTCTGAGTTACTTTACTCAAGAAGATTTTTTTAGCTTCATCCATTTGCCTGCACATTTTATGTTATTTCTTTTAACAGCTTAGAAAAACTCAATTGTGTATATATACCATTTTTTTCATCAATTCTTCAGTTGATGAGCATCTAAGTTGTTTTCTGTTTCTAACTATCATGAACAAAGCTAATATGAACACAGTAGAGCATGAGTCTTTGTAGTAGGATGGAGAGTCCTATAGATAAATGCTCAGGAGCACTTTAGCTGGGTCTCGAGGTAGAACAATCCCCAAATTTCTGAGAAACTACTGTGTTGATTCCAAAATGATTATACAAGTTTTCATTCCTACCAGAAATGGTAGTGTGTTTTCCTTGTTTCATATCCATGACAACATGAGCTATCACTTGTAGTTTGGATCTTAGCCCTTTGAACATTTGTAAACTGGAATCTCAGAGTCATTTTGATTTTCATTTCCCTGAAGGCTACAGATATTGAACATTTCTTTAAGTGTTTCTCAGGCCATTTGAGATTCTTTCGTTGAGAGTTCTTTGTTTATATCTGTACCTCATTTAAAAATTGGATTATTTGGTTTGTAGATGTCTAGTATTTTTATTATATATTTTGAAATTAGACTTCTAGCAGATGTGGAGTTGGTGAACATCCTTTCCCATTCTAGAGGCTGACAGTTTATATTATTGACAGGGTCCTTTGCCTAGTAGAATCTTTTCAGTTTCATGAAACCTTATTTGTTAATTGTTTAATTTAGTTCCTGTGCTATTGGTGTTATGTTCAGGAAGTTGTCTCAGGATTTATGTGTGGGTCTTTGATTTGATTTGATTGATCAACTTCTTAGTTTTTATGCCAATAGTGTGTGTGTGTGTGTGTGTGTGTGTGTGTGTGCTTCTATAGTTGAATGGTAGACCTTGAATTCAGGGATGATGATGCCTTGCCAATCTGCTATAGTAGAGGATTGTTTTAGTTGTACTGTTCTTTATTTTCCATATGAAGTTAAGGATTGTTTAAAGTTCTTTAAAGAATTATGTGGGAATTTGAATGGAGATTATATTAAATTTGTAGGTTATTTTTGGCAAAATGTTCATTTCTCTGAGTAATTCTACCAACAATTGGCATGAAGGTTCTTTCCATCTTCTGATACCTTTAATTTCATTCTTCAAAGATTTGAAGTTATAGTTATACAGTTCTTTCACATATTTTACATTATTAAATTTTATATTCTGTTTGGATATTAAGGGAAGTCTTTCACTGATTTATTTTTCAACATGTTTGTCCTTTATATAGCACAGGGCTTCTGATTTTTTTCCTTTGGTTAATCCTGTACCCAGCCACTTCTAAAGATGCTGATCTTATGTAGTTCCCTTGTAGAATTTTTAGGGTCCTTTATGCATACTATCACATCATATGTAAATAATGGTACTTTGACTCTTTTTTTTTCAATTTTCTCATAATCTGCTTTAGCTGTCTTATTGCTCTAGCTAGAAAGTGAAGTACTGTATTGATAGATACAAATTGAACGAACAGCCTTGTTCCTGGTTTATTGGAATTGTTTTCACTTTCTCTTCAATTAATTTCATGTTAGTTCTTGGGTTGCTGTAATATGCAATTATTATATTTATGGTATGTCCATTGTATTCCATAATCTCTCCATGAACTTTATCCTATAAGAATTTGGGAATTCTTTAAATTAATTCTTTATTTAAAATGCTTTTATGCACCTAGTAAGATGATCACGTGGTTTTTGTCTTTCAGTTTTTTTCATATGGTAGATTACATTTAAGGATTCTTTTATGTTCAACTGTCCCTGCATCTCTGGGATAAAGCCTCTTTTTTAATGGTAGATTATCGTTTTGATGTGTTCTTGAATTTGGTTTATACTTATCGAGTACTTTTGTATAAACGTTCATTAAGAACATTAGTCTATAATTCTCCTTCTTTATTGAGTCTTCGAGTGTTTTTTTTTTTTCTATCAGAGTGACTACAGTCACATAGAATTAATTTGGCAATGTTCATTTTGTTTTTATTTTGTGGAATAATATGATGAATATTGGCCTTATCTCTTTATTGAAAGTCTTGTAGAATTCTGCACTACAACTTTCTGACCCTGGGTATTTTTGGTTGGGAGACTTTTGATGACTGCTCCTGTTTCCTGAGCATTTATAGGTCTATTTCAATTGTTTTACAGCTTTTCAATTGGCTTTGGTTAGTGATACCTATGAAGAAATTTTCCATTTCTTATCGATTTTCCAATTTTGTGGAGTACATGCTTTTGGAGTATTACATAAAGATTCTTTGGATTTGCTCAGTGTCTGTTTTTATGTCCTTTTAATTTCTAATTTTGTTAACTTAGATATCTTTTTCTCTGCCTTTTAGTGTATTTGAGTAAGGATTTGTCTTTTTTGTTAATTTTCTAAATGAACCAACTCTTCGTTTTATTGATTCTTTGTATTCTACTCTTTGTTGCTATTTTATTGATTTCAGCTCTCAGTTTGATTATTCCCTGCCATCTATTCTTGAGTGTGCATGCTTCATTTTGTTCCAGAGACTTCAGTGCTATTAATTTGCTAGTATGTGATCTCTTTTTGCCTTGCTACAGTAGTGATTCAGTAGAGAGTTGTTCAGTTTCCATGAGTGTATAGGCTTTCCATTGTTGAAATCTAGGTTTAATTCATGGTAGTGTGATAGGAAATGTGGTGACTTAAAGTTTCTTGTATCTGTTGTAACTTGTTTTGTGACATAGTCTGAAATCAATTTTGAAGAAGGGTCTGTGAGATTCATGGATGAAGGTATATACTTTTGTGTTTGAATGAAGTAGTGTGTGTGTGTGTGTGTGTGTGTGTGCGTACGCGCTTCCCTTCTTTTGTTTTTGCTTGTGTGAGATTGTTGATTTTCTGTGTTTTCATGGGATAATTAGTCTTTTTTGGATGGAAATTTCCTTCTAGTGCCTTCTGTAGGCCTGTATTTGTGGATAAATATTGTTTAAATTTCATTTTGTCTTTGAATATCTTGCTTTCTCCATCTATGGTTATTGAAAGTTTCACTGGGTATAGTAGTCTTACCCGGCATCTCTGTTCTCTTAGACTCTTCAAGACATCTATCCAGGTCCTCCTGCCATTTAGAGTCTCTATTAAGAACTCGAGTGTAACTCAAATAGGTTTGACTTTATATGTTATTTGAGATTTTCCCCTAGCAGCTTTAAATACTCTTTCTTTGTTCTGTATATTTAGTGTTTTGAATACTATGTGGTTACTGTCTTTCTTTTCTGGTGCAATCTATTTGACAATCTGTAAGCTTATAAAATACATATATATTTAACGTCTGGGTTTTTAAGCTGGGATTCTTCTCCTTCTTCTATTCCTATTATTCTTTGTGGTTTTGTGTGTCAGGAATATTTTTAGATTTAACATTCTTTTCACTCATGTGTCATTTTTTTTCTATTGTATCTTCTAGGCCTGAGATTCTCTCTCTCCCATCTCTTTTATTCTGTTGGTTCTGTAGTTCCTGTTAGCTTGCTGACATTTTTCTTTCTCAAAAATTTTTCCTTTTACTCCTGGATTTTTCCTTTTCTATCCTTCAGTTTGTTATTTCATGATTTCTTCTCTTTCCATATTCAGGTCTTAAACATTGGTATTCATTTCTTTCACTTGTTTGTTTCTCCTTGGCTTTCTTTAAGGGATTTTTTCATATCCTGTTAAATGATCACTATCATCTTCCTAAAGTTGGTTTTAAGATCATTTTCTTGTGCCTTAGCTGTGTTGAAATATTAAGGGCTTACTGTAGTACGATATCTGGGCTTTGAGTGGTGCCATATTACCCTGGCTCTTCTTGACTATGTTCTCATGCTGGTGTCTAGGCATCTGGATTTAGGCTAGTTATATGTTTAGGTGTTGATTTCTGAGTTTATCTTTGTTGGATGAATATTTTTACCTTGGTTTCTGCTGCCTCTCTTATCTTCTAACCAGACTGATCCATGATTCTGGATCCTAGAGTCCTCTAGTCCAATATGGTACTTTGCACTGCTAATGTTTGGCTGCCTGTGTGACCTCTGTGGCTTTGGGTACAGCATTGGTAATGGAATTCTGGGGTTCCAGGTGCTTCGATTGCCTCTGTTAGAGCCTTGGGCTTCTGGGTTTTAGGATATTGACATGCCTTCTGGGGTTTGGAATACCTATGTAGACTCTGGGAGAGAAAGGGGCTTCTGCTGGATTTCTGGGCCAAGATTTGGAGATGAGGGAAAGGATTGTTCTTACATTTTTATGCTGAATACTTACAGTGTTATGCCTTAATAGTACATTTTCCCTACCTAGTCAGTTTCTGATAAGATATCATACTGCTGACCTCTTGGTCATAATAGAAGTTTTTACTTTAATTGAAAATAGAACAGGACAGCACTTAGGGGCAGAGGCAGGTTCTGAGTTTAAGGCCAGCCTAGTCTACAGAGTGAGTTCCAGGACAGCCAGGGCTATACAGAGAAACCCTGTCTCGAAAAACCAAAAATTGAAAAATTAAAAAGAAAGAAGGAAGGAAGGAAGGAAGGAAGGAAGGAAGGAAGGAAGGAAGGAAGGAAAGAAAGAAAGAAAGAAAGAAAGAAAGAAAGAAAGAAAGAAAGAAAGAAAGAAAGAAAGAAAGAAAGAAGTAAACAGGAACAAGCCACTGACACTGCCCCAAATTAATGATACCAAGAAAGAAGAATATTATGGTTAAACTGCTGCTGGAAAAATAGAAAAGAGTGTGGAGTAGGAGATACTGCAAAAACTTATATCTTTTAAAAACAACTGTGTTTAGGGAATGACTGATGACCTTAGATTTTTATGCTTTAATAACAGACATTTTTAGGGTATAACTGGTGACTTAAGTATTGAAGTAATAGAGAAAATGTAAGAGAAAAAAAAGAATAGGAACAACGATTCCACTTGGAATCATGAGAACTACAGTTAGTTATGGCTAGTGAATTGTGGAGAAAGACTTGTTGATGGCAATGAGTCATAAAACTGTGGGCTATGTCAGTTTAAGTGTCATGAATTTTGAACAGGTGAGTGTAATTTTTTCAAAAGGATGCTAGTGATGTGCTATGGAAGCGTAAGAAATTTAACCTGTTTAATGAGATTCATAGATGAGAAACTCAGGCCATCATAGCTTAGGCCTTTCATGCATTCTGCATCTTGTTCCTCAATTCCCTGTGTGAGCCACACATTCTCAAAATTTGTGGATTATCATGTATGAAAAAGAGCAAAAGGTTTTGAAAGTAAATTTTTTTCCCAGCTGGATAAAGACAAGTTTCAACATTGCTCACACTCAACCAGCTGCTTTTCTTAAATGTTATTTCTAAAGGAAATCATCTCAGAAGACCCTAAATAGAACTAGATTGCTAGATTTCCCAATTGAATTTTTATGATAATGTCAAAAGAATTTGAAGAGCAAGGGAGAAATAGAAAAGCAATAATATAGGCTACCTGAAGTCCTTCAAAAAGAAACTATTGTTCTCATTTTAATTGTAGACAATATAGTAAAGCATCCTTAAGAAAATATTAAGTCCAAATTATGGTTTTTCTACCCATTGTTTTGTGAATGCTTGTTTAATATATAGTGTGTACATTTATATAACATCAGGATTGAGAATCTCTCATACATTTCCACCTTTATAAATATTATTGTCACAGCTTACTAACGTTTATTATGAGAAAAAATATAATTTCACATGGAGCCATTTAGAGTTTTGAATTCAACCCAAGAAAGTAAAGTAACTGGAACATGTAATAAATAAAATAACTTTGTTTGGAAAATATATGAGTTGAAGTATTAATTTAAGTTCTTTTTGTCAGAATAGGCAGCTTAAATTCTGGCTCATCATCTGTCTCTATGTCTTTTTTGGTCTTTACTCAGGTTGAGTTTTATAAGTCATATCTTACACACTGGAGTGCTACCTATTCTATTACATTAGAAAGTTTCAGGCTATATTCTTTCACCTCACTTTGAACACATTAGTGTATGTGACTATTACCTGAGCAAAATTCACCTCATGAGTAGAACCTTCCAAATGCAAAACAAGACACACTGCTGTGCTCAGTGAATATGAAGAATTACTTAAATATTATATACTAATTACAAATTGTTTAGCAATTGTTTAGAAAAATTCACTCTAACAATAAGTATGTCAGGTATGTGTATGTGTTTTGGATGTTTGTATGTACATATGTATGTATGTATTGTGTGTATGTATATATTTATTTTGTTCTCTCTCAAACACCTTCTCATATCAAGTAGAAAATGATTTTATATATTGAGTGGCTTTTCTATTTAAGTACTAAATAAAAGAAAAGAACCTATGCAAATAGAATTTAAAAATTTATTTTAAGTAAAGTTTTTATAACATTAATTTTTCAGGAATGTGATATATAGATAAGACCTCAAAAATAAAAGTAAATTACCATTTGTGATTAATATGATCTCACAAATTCTGTTGTTGGTGCTGTTGGTGCTATTTTTTGATATGAGTACAGACAAGTAACATAGGTTAAACTTGAACTCAAAATTCTCCTACCTCTTCTTTCTACCTACTGGGATTTTAGGTATGACCCACAGCACTCAGATGATTTTGCACATTTATTTTTTAATTTATAGAAGTAATGGATGCTTTTTAAAGGAAATCATATTAAGCTAATATCTATAAAATATCCATGTTAATGTCTTCATTGTACAATAAAGACAACATGCTTATTGTAACAAAATACCAGATAAAATAAGGGAGCAGAGGCAGAAGGAAAAGCCAACAAAGGGAATAAGGAAGAATGCAGTTAAGAGTTCATACTGGTATGGAAAGATGGTTGGCTGTGGTAGCAGGAACATGAAGTGGATGGGACATTGCATCTCATAGTCAGGATGAAGGTGTTGAACTCACTTATTGCTTTTATTCAGTTAGGAATTCCATGTACAGTGAATCTTTCTATCAGTTAAAATGCTCTGAAAATGTCCTCACAGATACAACCAAAAGCTTGTCTCCTAGTTGAATCCAAATCCCATCAAGTTAATGATCAAATCTCCAAAATCTATCTTCTTCTGTAGGAACTATAGTAATTTCTCTGTTAAATCCCGGACACTTGTTGCTATGTATTTTGATGTCAGCAAAAATAGGGAATTGTCGCAGTCTCCTCTTGCCGCAGAGACAAGAACGACACAGACACCAAGATGGGTTCATGCAGCTTCCTCTTTACTTGCAGCTTTTTCTACCTATAGCTCTCTTCACTTAGGGCAAGAGCTATATTTATACAGTAGTGGCAACTGACCTCATCTCGCTCCACACCACCTCACCCAATTAGAATCACACATGCTCCAGGCATGAGCTCAGGTTGGTCACAGATAGGCTGAGAGATCTGGATCACGGGGAATAATCTAACTTGGCGACCACACATGCTTTCTGCATCTCCCCCTTTTCATTTAATTAGTAGCTCTGGGATCAGCATCTGACTTAGGTTGCCCCCATTCATGCCGCATCCTTACCCGTCATGGGAGTGACGAACTCACTTTCACCATTCTGTATTAGGTTGGTATGTGCACGTGAGGGTCTTACCCATCATTGATTACTGATCCAGCATGTTGAGCCAACTTTGGGGGGGATGTTCCTGCTTCCAAAGCTGCCATAGCTTGCACTAAGGCTCGTTTATCAGCCCTGTGCTGCCTTCGCATATGTGCCACCCACCAAAGCATTCCTCCACACACAACAGTCATCAGGAACACCCAAAAGGCCATCCCTCCACATTTTTATTAAGAATCCCACAGTTTCCTGGATGATCTCTAGGCATTGCTTTGCAGTTGCTTCATCCTTTTTTTCCTGGGAACCTGACAGGCCTGTGCTTTTTTTAAATAGCATTGCTTACCAACAGGATGAGTTCCCTGTAAGTGCCACCAATTGTTGCAGTCTACCAAAATTTCCCCCATACAGGCACCACTTGCCGCAGTCTCTGACCTGCAGAGACAAGAACGACACAGACACCAAGACTGGTTCACGCAGCTTCTCTTGGGGCTTTCTCCGCAGCTTTTTTTTACTTAGGGTAAGGGCTATATTTATACAGTAGTGGCAACTGACCTCATCTCGCTCCACACCACCTCATCCAATCAGAATCACACACGCTCCAGGCATGAGCTCAGATTGTTCACAGATAGGTTGACAGATCCGGATCACGGGGAATAATCTAACTTGGCAGGCAGCTTACGCATGCAGTTTCACTGCGCATATTCGGGCAAGGCAGTAAACATGTGGGTTTCACGGGGCCTGACAATGGGCCAGGGCGCCATCTTGGCCCATGGGACTACACCTGCTTCCCTCAGGGAATAGTCATATAATACAGAAGAGAAGGACATTTTATCAGCATTAACTATTGGTAGGTAGATGAATATTTACATGCATTTGAGACTCCTTTCTTGTTCATAAACCTTTCACATTAAGTGAAGAAAAGAAAACTTCTATAAGTTATTTTGTCCTGTAGGGGTACTTTTTTAAAGGTATTTTTATTAGATATTTTCTTCATTTACATTTTAAATGCTATCCCCAAAGCCCCCTATACCTTCCCCCACCCTACTCCCCAAACCACACATTCCCACTCCACAGCCCTGACGTTCCCCTATACTGGGGCATATGATCTTTGTATTACCAAGGTCCTCTCCTCTTATTGATGGCCAACTAGGCCATTCTCTGCTACATATGAAACTGGAGACACAGCTCTGTGGGGAACTGGTTAGTTCATATTGTTTTTCCTCCTATTGGTTTCCAGACCCCTTTAGCTCTTTGGGTACTTTCTCTAACTCCTCCATTAGAAGTCCTGTGTTCCATCCAATAGATGACTATGAGCATCCACTTCTGTATTTGCCAGGCATTGACATAGCCTCACAAATTCAGATTATAAATTTTTACACCATTTGAAGGGCCATTTTGACTCATTAGTTGTCACAAAGGCTATTAGTCCTTTTAATATTCTATACCAGTAATATAATAAAATATGTTCTCCTGAATTTCAGAGAATTACATTTCCAAGGCCCAAGTAGCTACATGACTTTAAAAAATGTTTGTTAGTGCAGGGTATGAAAAATTCTATTGCTTTAAAATTTTTGGACTTTTGATATGTATCTGCATATTATCACAATATTATATGTCTTCTTTCATAAAGATGGTCAGTAAATAATGTTAATCCTTGCAAAAAAAAGCTAAGCAAATATCACTCAGAGTATTCCTCAGCCCAAAGAAATTATAATAGAAATAAAAATTGTATCATATCTGCATATTATTTTTCACATCATTTTTGCATATTAAAATGGGAAAAATAGCTAAGAGTAACATGAAAAAATGTTCTAAGAATAAGTATATGGCTCATTCAATGTTGTAAAAAGATATGGAAGGGGAAAAATCGTTATGAAAGATAGAACAGAAAATGAGTGTTGGTTGTAGATATGAATAAGTTGGGAAAAAATTTATACTGAGATGGATACAAATTTAGAATTTTTACTATTTACTTATATCATATATTTTCTCTTAAAAGTATACTATGAATTTTATTGTAAACTTTATCAGCTTGTTATTAAATATGTAATAGTTTAAAGTTATGCCATATAAAAAACAAAAATATATATGCCATATGCATTTTGTACTACAAATAATGACATTGAAATATAAATTTATGTAGTTATGTCCCATTGTCTTAGTTTCATATGCTTAGAAATTACCAATTAAATTGAACTAAATGTGTTTATATGCCTTAAATATCATTTGAATCTTTTCTAAAGTCTCATAAATATGTTTTCACTGTAGTCAACTACAATTGTAAACTCCTCAAATGAAAATATTTTCTCTGTCTTTATAACACAATAAAACACAAAATTTAAGAATAGGAAAAAGGAAATTTATTGCTGTTATTTTTAAATCAAATTCATTGCGTTCAATGCATGTATGATAATACTCTTTTGTCCTTGATATTTGAAAGTCCTTCAGCAAGTAGTAGATGTGGTGCCAGTGCTGTTGAAGTGTCTTCCTTAAATTCACGAAATATTTCTATTTTCACCCTTACTTGGGCATTAGTTTGCCTCTGGTAGCTAGCTATCTTGCTATTAAATGAACTGTGACCCTTACAGTTAGTGACAGCCTTGGCAATGGTTTCATGAGAAATTTAAAAGTTTAATTGCTCGTTCTCTTTGGAATTCTTCATGAAAGAAAAACATATTCTTTTCATTTTGTTTTGATATAATAGTACTTTACTCCTTGCATAAATGGGAGAGGCTGAGCAAAATGTTGTCAAGACCATTATGGCCCATTGTGCAGCTATTAAAAATTCCTTTGGTTAAAATATTTTTAATTTTATTTGAAATATTAAATAAAATATAATTACATCATTTCACCCACCTTTATTATTCGTCCTAGATATCTTTCCTTGTTCTCTACTTTTCTTGAGGCAGGGAACAAACATATGAAGGGGAGAGAGGGTTTGTTTTGACTTCAAGTTGGAGGTGTGCATTATCTTACGACAGGGAAAGAATGGTTGCAGGGGATGACAGCTGAGTATAATGGATCTGCAGTCAGTGAGCTGAGAATTACCATCACTAAATAAAAATTTACCATCAAGTGTGCCTGGAAACTAAAGCCTCAATGCCATCTCATTTGACCACCTTCCTGCAGTGAGGCTCCATCCTTCTCTTAGAGCTTCCATAACCTCTGGAAACAGCTCCTTCAGCTGAGGACCAGTCTTTCAAACATGTCAACCCAAAGGGGACATTTCACACTTAAACCACACACTGTCCTCAGAATACACTTCACTTAATCTAATCTAATGGCAATAGACACACACACACACACACACACACACACACACTGCCTGATCTATTTAACAGCATGCCTTGATTTTCTGTGGCAAGAAAGTTTTCATTTAGAAATTTTGTGTTAATACATGAGAGCAAGTACCAAGTAGATGCTTGTGTGATAAGTGCTTTAGGTTCGTTAAATTTCAAATGAGTAAGAAGTCTAAGAAAGGCATTTTTAGGAGATAGTGGGTCATAAATACATGTTATGTTAAGCCAAGTATGTATTTTCTTGATTGTTAAACCGTATATGAGATTCACTTTTTCTTCAAAAAAATTACTTAACTCTATACGTGACTTTTCAGACATTACAACACCACATAAATTTACATAATGAATTTGGAACAAAATGATAAACAATTAAAGAATGTTGTGCATTCACTGTTCATTGTTATGAAAGATATTATTTCTTTAATTAATTTATATGAACTTGATTTAAAATTTTGTCATTTGAAGTGGAACAAAATTAAGTGAGTAAGAAACTCATAGCCAGGCAAATATCAAATATCAGAGATCATCAAAGAATTCTTTAACACAATATTATGTACAGACTTTGAAAACATGTGTGTACATAAAGTTCAATAAAGTTCCATTAATAAGCCTGGGAAAAAAAGAAATTCTTCTGTACTTAGTACTTGAAAGTATGAATCACACCCATCGATCTGAATCTTCCACACTGACATACAATTGTATAGATTACATATATTTAAAATATCTCTTAGCTTAGCACTATGGTGTACCATTACTTCATGACAGGTGTATGTGTATTCACATTATATTAATTCCTTGGAGGGAGCATGTTTAAATTTGTCAGCATTAGTAACGGCATGGTGTACCAATATTTTAGATTGCTATTTAAAATCATAGAAAATGAAATCATAATACTATGCAAAAAAGTGTTAATCCTGTATTTATTCTGTAAATAGGTATAATTTTACTTTATTGCATATAACATACCTAAATTTTAAGTGTAATGCAAATTGATATTTAATAATATAGGAAACATATTTTGTATATAAATAGTGAAAATGTCGTGTCAAAATCTATATTAGGTGTAAGATTGAATGGAGAATGCTTATTGATGAATCCTGCATTGATATTACTACTTTCTGAATTGTATGTATATGTTCATTAATTATTAAGATAAATAGAATATGCAAAATAATAAATATATATAATATTGTAGTAATTTACATTGAAGAACTTACTTACTTTTTTGGCCTAAATTTGATCCTGCTTCTGTCACATATTATTAGTTTGATTTTTTGAGTAAATTATTTCATGATCTCTAACTTGATATATTTGTTGGGTTGAAATTTGTCTTTTTTCAACATTAGGAATACACATAGCATTACTGTTTTTTAATTATATGCCGTCACCAAGTATACATTTCTTCTTCTTTGGAAGAAAGGATTTTACTTTAACATACCTATGATTAGAGAACTTCTGCCCCTTACATTCCCCAGGTGCTCTGCTATTCCTTTTATTATGCATTTTGTCTAATGGCCCCTACAAAACATGCATGAAGAGTTGTCCAATAGGTAAATTCCAATTCATCTTGGACATCCATCAACAGTTGAAGGGGTATAGAACATGTGTGCTTTAAATACAAAGTATAGCTTTATCTAGAAATAGAATAATATAGGTGGAATTGTAGAACCTCATAATCAGCAGAATTAATTGTCACATTATTTTGAAAATCTAGAATGTGTATAATCATGTACATATAAGTATTATACTCACGTGTGCATATAAATGCCTGTGTGTGTGTGTGTGTTTGTGTGTGTGTGTGTGTGTGTGTGTGTGTGCGTGTGTGATGACAGTAGAAATGAAAGGGATTATGAAGGAAAAGGAAAAAAGTGTGTCTGGATGCAGACAGGCCAAAGAAAGTAATCTAGGCAATGAATTAAACAAAGTACATAATTCATATATATATATATATATATAATACCATAATAAAATTGCTAGTTTGCACAAATAATATATGATAGTAAAAACAAATTTTAAATAAAGAAATATTTTATACTATTTTATTTATACTATTAAATATACTATTTTATATAATAGCTTATATTATTTAGGAACTTGTTCAAAATATACGAAGAGCCCAGGCAGATGTGTAGCTGAATTTCTGTCTTAGGGTTTTACTGCTACTAACAAACACCATGAGGAAGGTACTCTTACAAAGGACAATATTTAATTAGGGATGGCTTACAGGTTCAGAGGATCAGTCTACTATCATCTAAGCAGAAGCATGGTAGCAGCAAGGCAGACATGTGGCTGGAGGAGCTGAGAGTTCCACCTTTTGTTCTGAAGGCAGCTAGGAGAAGACTGTCTTCCAGGCAGCTAGGATGAGGATATTAAAGCCCATACCCATAGTGACACACTTCCTGCAACAAAGCCACTTCTATTCTAATAAAGCCACACCTTCTAATAGTGCGACTCCCTGGCTAAGCATATTCAAAACACCATACCAGGCATAGATCCAACTTTAGAACATAGAGTAGTTCAGCTCGAGATGGAGTGCTCTCTTGATTATAATTTCCAATACATATCTACTTTCCTCTAAAGCAGTCATGTTGCAGCTTGAGATATTTCTCAGTGGTCAGAGCACTGACTGCTCTTACAGAGGGTTTGATTCTCAGCACTCAAATAGTGACTCACAACCTTCCTTAATTCCAGGATTTGAGACCCTCTTCTGGCCTCTGTGAACACTGTAATGCCCATGCTTGATCATACATATAAAGAGACGTAAGTCAAAGTCTGAAATTTCTTAGACAAAATATAAAAATATAGACCACGAAAAAGCAGAACACATGCAAACATGTGATATACATGTATGAACATGCATGCATATTAAGTTTGACACCTTCGTGAGCAGAAATGCCCTCAGAACTCGTTCTAATAATTTAGGAGTGGTTAAGGAAAGGAGTTTTAAAGTTGGTCACGTATTTTCAGGCGATATCATATTGTCTTGGTTTGTAACACATTATTTGCTCTTCTTTGAGAAAGATGAGTGTGTGAATTTTGAAAAATAACAAATATACTTTGCCAAGGTTCAGCCTCAGATTGAAGAGGGGTTCTTAGAGGAGGGGTATGTGGGAGTGGCAAAACACATATTCCAAGTCAAATTATTGGTCAAAGCTGGGGACCTATGTTCTGCTGGAGACAGCTTTCCAGCCTGCTTTGTCTCTGCTCAGCTTTATTTCTCTCTCTGACCTGCTTTTTCTGGAGATCTGTTTTCTCTCTGTCTCTGAACTGCTTTTTCTGGAGATCTCCAGACAGCTATCTTTCTATTGTCTGCTCCAAGCAGTTTTCTCTTTGATTCTAGAAAAAATTATCTAGATACTTGCACATCAATCCAGTCATTTACTTCAGGTTTTCTTTTGATACTAAAACTCATTATCCCTTTACCCCAGCCTGTTAACTCTTAGGAAACAAGTCCACATTTTTCTTTAACAATGCAAAAGAGTCCAGAGATCTTCCTGCCTGTGTTAAGCACAGATGTTAAGCACAGATGCTAGCTGGGTGGGACCCAGTCTTGAAACTACCATTTCTACCACACCTGGGTCTGATCATGCTCTGTTCCAGCCTGATTCTGAACTCAAGAATTTGTCTGCTTTTGTAAGCTTAAACAAAATCTTAGATGAGTGGGATAACCTTCTACCACCGCTCCCTAAATTACTTTATCTAAATGACCTTAATATCCTTCTGACAAGTTGGTTCAGAGCCTAGCTGAGATTTTCTTAGATTTCTGAAACCTCTCGTAATCCATATTGCATAGTTGAGAAATTATTTTGAACCTATGTTTTTACAGTTCTTTTCCACAGCCTTAAGCAATTTGCTAAGATATTAACCACACTTTCACCTCCTGGTCTTGTGCTTTCTGATTATCATAGAGTCATGAATGTTAAAATGGAGGACATCTCCTAAAGGAGGAATATAATATATGTACATTATTATACAATCAAGCCTTAGGGCCATGGCAGCCATCGACATTTATGGGGGCCCATGTCCATAGGCCCTGTCCCAAGCTTCAGAACTGCGTCAATCCCCACCAAGGCCATGCCAGACCTGGCAAGGCATATGCAGATACTTATTTTATGAGCATATGAGTATTAGTTTTTACTAAGTCTCATTAATCAATGTTCCATAAATTTTAATATTCTAATTATGTAACATTTTACTTAGTAGAAAATATGTGCAACAAATAAATGCCTTATCCTAGGTAAATAATAATTAAAGTAATTATTGACCATAACATTTCAAGGAAGATTCTGTGGGTCTAAGATGCATATGCCAGGGTGTACATAAACATTCTTTGTGCTCACAAAATAATTAATTATTGACTGGCATTTTTTCTCTATAAATAACTATTCTTTGCTGCATCTTGCCTCTGTGCCCAATACTCACCTAAGTGTCTCACAACACAATCTAGTCTTATTTCTTTACTTCCAGTTAACAAATAAGGAGGAGGAGGCGGCTTAAATAAGATTCAAAACTTGCTGTGTGATTTTAATTTGAGAACAAGAGGCAGAAGCTTAATGGCTTGTTCATGATTTACTACAACCCATTCCCTTATTTTTTATAAATAATAACACATTGTTAAACTCAAAATAATAATAGTAATGTGTTTCAGTCTAATATGTCATGAAACATTTTCTCAGGGAAATCCAAAAAATAACAGTAAATTTCCAGTAATTTATCCATAGTCTTTCTATTCCAGTCCCATTCTTTAAAAAAACAGGCTGGCCTTGAACTCAGAAATCTGCCTGCCTCTGCTTCCCAAGTGCTGAGATAAAAGGCATGTGCCACCACTGCCCAGCGACATAATTTTTTGCTGTCAGCATATTAGTAGAAGAGTGAAATGACTTTCTAAGAAATTCATTTTTATTTCTCTTTACTGCAGGGTTTTTGATTATCCCCAGATGCCCTTTATTTTGCTAGTAAAAACATGTCAGTTAAGAAAGAACTATAAATGAATGGATCAGTCATTTACAGATGTGAGCTATGCAAACAGCTTTTTATAGAGGTTCATGATTTTATCCTCAAGTAAGACTCAGTAGCATGACCTCCACTTAATCTTTCCTTATTATATGATTTTTTGAATAAAAATTGCACTCTGCTCTCAAGGTAAAAAGGGTGATGCAGTCTAACATTGCTATAGCTTCACAAATGGCACAGATAAAAGCCTATTTAGCAGGGCATAAGATCACCATAAACCTCTTGTCAGTTTTTAAAGAATGTAGACACATCAAAAAGTACTCAAAGACAAGTAACAAAGAGGAAAGATAATGAACCATCAAAGGAAATGCTTATTGCGGCTCCACTTTGATATTAATCAGATGTCTTCTCGTGAGAGCTAAATGAATAAGGTCAATAGGAAGGCTTTGGGTTAAAGCAAAAAAATAAGCTGGTGATTTCAAACAGATTGGAATGACCAAAGTAAAACAAAGACAAAGTCAGAAAGTCAGATTCCACTTCAGAGGCGTTCTTGCTGAGCACAAACTCCATGGCCGCGCTTGAGCACAGTAGCACTCCATAAACTTTCAAAAAATCAAATACTTCTTGCATGTTTGCTTTTATCAGTTGAAGAAAATTTGATATTTTAAAGATTAAACAAAAATTTAAAGTTAGTCTTATTAAGAAATTTTATTACTTTTGGAATTAAAGTAACTTTTCTAAATAATACATAAAATTATATATATACATATGTACACATATATGTACACATGTTTAAAGTGCATGATTATGATAAGTATGTACATACACATATATCTACACATATATGTATATGTGTATATTTATATGGCATGTATATATGTATTATGTTTGTGTACATGTCTACATATATATTTATTTATACATATATGTATTTACTGTTAGTGAGAATTTACTCTCTCATTCTAACAACAATTATTCCTCCCTCCACTCCTCTTAGAACCCCTACCTTAACATTTTCCCTTTCCTTGGATCAACTTCTCATTCATTTCCCATTATAAAACAGCAGGCCTTCGAGAGACAACAAGCATGAGATAACAAGACACTAAGGCATAGCATGCGCCCTCAGACCAAAGCTGGATAAGGCATCCAAACAAGAGGAAAGAAGTCCCAAGAGCAGGCAAAATAATTGGAGACACATCTTCTCCCACAGTTAGGAGTTTCATGAAAACACCAAGCCAAGACCTATATTCAGAGAACAGTACAGATCCACGAGGCATCATGCTTGCCATGTGTTACATCACAAGAAACAATGCATGTGTGTATGTATAGCTTTAAAATACTTTCCATTATTACAGTATCTTCCTTTAATACTTATGAGGCTTTAAAATTATCTCAACCTCTTATGTTCTTAGAACTTAATCATTCCCTTTTTGATAACTGTTTATTGAGGAGACCGTCTGTCTTTCTGTCACTCAGTAGCATACTGAGTTTACAAAGAGCAGAAGGGTGTAGATGAGCAAAGGTTACAAAAACAAACTGAAGCAAAAGCATAATTTGTTTTTATGTGTGTTGCAAATATTTACTTGCTTATCAGTTTGCATATGTGTGTTAAAGACAAACTTGAGTTATCAGAGGTTTAGCAGTAAGTAGCCATTCCCATTCCTTCTTACATCTCAGTATCCTGCTTTTTCTTGTTTTAAATCCTGTACTGTTTATTGATACTTCACACATTTCACTTTTGAAACAAACTTTTCACATTAATATTTCTTGATTATTTTTTCTAGTTTTGAAAATCTATGTATTTACTATTATTGATAATTTTCATCCTAAAACATAAAACTTTTATGTTTTTTATATGTTTTTTATCATTACACTTTGACTTATTTTCACACCAGTCAAGGTTTCACAGAGAATAAGGTTTATGCAAGTCATACAATTATAAATGTATATGTATAAAATGCTTATGTGTAGTGTGTGTGTGTGTGTGTGTGTGTGTGTGTGTGTGTGTGTGTGTTTCTATGTGTGTTAAGAACATTTTTTTTTTTTTTTTGGTTTTTAGAGACAGGGTTTCTCTGTGTAGCCCTGCCTGTCCTGGAACTCACTCTGTAGACCAGGCTTGCCTTGAGCTCAGAAATCTGCCTGCCTCTGCCTCCCAAGTGCCGGGATTAAAAGCATGCGCCTTTTCAAATGACCTGTATAAAATTCTTATACTTACACTATTATAAGAAGCACACATTAGGAATTATAAGCCTATGACAGTGTCTATGTCAAAAAACAATTTAAATATCTATTTGAGCTGGGCAGTGGTGGCACACATCTTTAATCCCAGATCTTGGGAGGCAGAGGCAGACAGATTTCTGAGTTCGAGGCCAGCCTGGTCTACAGAGTGAGTTCCAAGAAAGCCAGGACTACACAAAGAAACCCTGTCTCGAAAAAAAACCAAACCAAACCAAACCAAACCAAACCAAACGAAAGAAAGGAAGGAAGGAAGGAAGGAAGGAAGGAAGGAAGGAAGGAAGGAAGAAAGAAAGAAAGAAAGAAAGAAAGAAAGAAAGAAAGAAAGAAAGAAAGAAAAAGAAAGGAAAAGAAAAAGATGTCCATTTGAATTAAATGTACTAACATGACTGTATATGATCTTAGAAAACTATTTTGGTTTAAAAAATTCTACATATGCATTTAGATAACATAATAAGATACACTTGGGAGATAGTTCATAGAGAATATAAAACTGAAGTTTTCTCAGTGTACCTAACAATAGTTGTACCGAAAGCAACATGTGATGGCCTTAGTCCCAGCACTCAGGAGTTGGAGTTCAAACCCAGCCTGGTCTACCAAGTAAATTCCAGCACAGTCAGAGCTATACAGAGAAACCCTATTTTGAAAATCAAAAGCAAACCAAATAAACAGCAAAATGAAACAAATAAACAAACAAACAAAAGAAAAACTTGGAGGGAATGTTGAAATGGAAAGCAGCGCAGAACTATCTGGATGAAAAGTTACAGCTTTCATTCTGTCAGTTCTTACCAGAAACTCAACACCATGTAATGCTACAATAGTGCTTAAATAATTATATTGTCTAAGTAGTTTAGAAATCTCAATGTACTGATGCTGAAGTATATATCAGTGTATGATACTGAAAATGGTAAATTGTACTTACATGCTTAACTTTTTCTTTACTCTTATTTACATTAAAGTTTTCTATAAAAAATGGTATTATATTTGTGAAAATGGTTCACCTGAGAGGAGGGGAGTAAAGGTGACTCAGAAGAGGAAGAAACACCCATTTACAAATTTTAAAGTCAGGCTGACTTCTTTATCATTGCTGGGTTCCATAAACATCCAGAGATGAACAATGAAACCAATCCTGTTTCTATCACACACTCTGAGGCAAATGTTCTTTACTTTCAGAATGGACATGAAGTATCATTCCATTTGTTCAAAATGCTAGCTTGATAAGGAGTTTATAATTTCTTTTGTCTCATGAAGGTGAAGGAATTCTGCAACAACAAGAACTATAAAAAAAAAGTCTTTTTGTTCCTCTGTTTAATCGCATGTAGAATTAGTTTCATTTATTATTATACTCTCACTAGTTTATGCAAGATTCTATTTATTTTATTATTTTCAAATTAACAAATACACACACTGACACACACACAAACACCGACACACACTGACACACACACATACACACAAAACAAAAAACAAAAATAGCTTTGTTGCTGGCAGAGTCACTGAATCAATAAGGAGATGGTAAGAAGGCTTCTTTTATACTTCTTTAATTATAACTGTATCCTATGGGTAAACACACACACAACACACACTAATACACAAACATATGGACATCATCCATAGAAGGTATGAGACATTATTCCAATACAAATATTTTAAACTCGTGTTTTTATTATAGATTGCTATTCATAGTTATTTTTGGAATTATCAATGATTCTAAGTGAACAAAACTTTGCTGAGTATTTGACTATCATATTGCATGCATTTGTCTTTCAGTAAAAGGAGCTTTGTTGATTTTAACCTCCTGATATTACAAATTATTTTTTAGTAGCAATCACTATAGACTGACAATACATCTTTCACTCAGTTGTGGCAACAGTGACAGTATATCACAATATCGATTTGATTTTCTATATATATTTGCCTAGCTGATATCTACCATGCATAATCTCTATTATGTTTGGAAGGCTTAACTGCATCAATTTTTTGTGTATTTGTCCCGTCCAGCAGGACTCACTTATTCGTGGGTGTGAGGGGGACCACAAACCTGGAAGAAAATGGGAGGGAGATAAGAAGTGAAGAACCAGAAGGGGGTCCTATCAAGGTCTCAGTTTATTAGTCTGAAACGCCGGGTTTTAAGCACACAGCAAGGGGAATAGGGAGGGGTTAAGGGGGAATTAACAAAGAACGATGAAGTGGGCATCTGGGGACATGAAGGCCGAAGCCAGGCTCCAGGCGGTGGGCACTCTGCATCTTATCTCTGGAATTTGGATTCTCCTAAACAGCCTTGGGTGTCAGGCCGGGCTCAGCACGTATTTCATTTCCTTGGAAGTCTTGGGAGTCAGAAGAGATAGGGAAGAGGGGACTATAATTCAGCTTTTTATAGCCTCAGGTGCCAGGAAGGAAACAGGGAGGAGGGGGTGATGACTGGCTCCTTAGCACAAGGTCATTTGGCTTGTTAGGGTGGGAGACTGTGAAAGGCTTGCTTTCTCACAGTATGGTCTCCAACATGTATTTATATAAAGTTATTTTACTTGTGTACATGAGGAATATATAATAAATGTTTAAAGGGGTGAAAATGTCCGTTTTCCCTACTTTCTGAAATTCGGCCTTTCTATAGAAGTTACCAAGTCTGTGAGGAGCATGGACCAAGGGAATTCTTGCTATACCTTCATAGTTCTTTCTTAGCTGTTCTTACTGCTGAGTAGGTCTGAGCTTTGCAGCTGTTATGTTTTCCTTCCCGCTTTAGGCTCTCAATGCATTTATAGTCTCAATATGCTTCCTTCAGTTTGGTCTTTTTCTAATTAAGGATAACTTCACAGAGCATAAAATTCTATGGGGTTTCCAGGGGTATTCCAAGAAAGGAGATAACATTTGAAATGTAAATAAAGAAAATATCCAATACAAATTCTAAATTGGCATTTTACTTCAATTTTTGTTTGTCTTTCTCAACTCTGTAAATACTCCACCCACTATCTAGACACTTTGAACACTCTGCTGTATTGCTAGACATTCTTGGACCTGCTGAATAAAGACCCAGATACTTATTCCTATTTGTAAAAGCTTAATCACTGTAGCAAGACTGTCTCCCAGCTATCTCTAACTTAATTAACTAGTTTAATTTAGTCCATGTGTGCCACGTGGCCTGTTACCTCTCTCTGACTCCTGCATGCCCTCCATATCATCCTGGGGCATCCTCAATTCTCTGAGAGACCAGCTCTCAGCCTAAAAGTCCTGCCTTTTCTTTCCTTCCTAGCTATAGACTATTATCTCTTTATAAAAGCCAATCAATGAATGCCTAAGGAAGGTGAGGAAGAACAGAGAACCCCAACACTGCTATTGCTGCATGGGGTATCAAGAGGAGGATGTAATCCTTGAACTCCTAAAGATAAGATAGTTTTACCCTCTGCCTGGTGTCAAAATTTTCTCTTTATTTTTGAAGCTTTTTAAATTTTCTTTTTTATACTATTTTGGGCTCTTCCCATGACCTTCACTTGTAAGTTAATCTCAGATATAATGTATGGATGTGGGAGCATTCTCTGTCTTGTATTATGCGCTGCTTCAATTTTGTTCTGTTTTTATTTTCTTTCTCTTTTGCTGCCATTGTATATTAAATGTCAGACAATTCTCCAGCAACTCAGTTGTTTTATTGCTGCTAATTCTTCCATGTTTTCATTTCATTTGGACAATGTCTGGTAGCATGATTTCAAGCTTAGCATAATATAACTTGGCTTTCTATATAGTCTGTCATCACAGTTAATCTCTCATCCTAGTTATATGGCCTATATTTAATATTTCTTAGAACTTTCATATTTTTCTCACCTATCTGTCATTACATATGAAATGCATTGCTCATTAAATCTTTGGCAAGAGAATAATCCATTAAAATTATTAGCAGTGACAATAAGAACATGGTTGTGGGTAACTTTAGGTAATCTCTCTCTCTCTCTCTCTCTCTCTCTCTCTCTCTCTCTCTCTCTCTCTGAAAAGCTAATTTTACTGTAGGTCTTTTACTAGTTGTAAAGCCCATGAGATTTCTTTCATATAATTTAGGGCCTTAACTGTTGTTGGAATTGTCTAGGCCTTCTTTAGATAGATGTGGTTTTGAGATTTCATGGTTATGGATTCCCTAAAGGGGATCTAAAAGAGATAATTTCACTACCCAGTCCTTTCTTTGTTTCATACAACGTTTATATCTCTTCTTAAGAAAGTTTCTGAATCTTGGGTGAAAGAATGTGTGTGTGTGTGTGTGTGTGTGTGTGTGTGTGTGTGTGTGTGTAAAGTGGGGTTGGAAATGCAATGCTTAGGCTGTTCTCTTTATTTTCACTTCATGTGGCTTTCATTAATGACATTTTTGTCTGAAAAAAGAAGTTTCTCTGATGCAGAGCTATACTTGTCTGTTACTATATGGATACAGATACAGAATTCAGTAAGGAATATTTAGCCATGATGGCTATTGTACTGGTTCATAGTTATAAATGTTGGACAGGACTTGATTACTTTTTTTCTTTTAACATCGGTTAGTCCTATGATGAAATATTTTTCAATGCTTTATTGTTTTTATTTGCTTTATATCCCTATAACATCATCTGTCCATTCTCTTTTTCCATCCAGTCCCACCCTTACAACTCCATCTTCTCATTGCCTCTTCCTCTTCTCCTCAGAAAAGTGTAACCCCCTTGGATGCCACCCCACCCTTTGACACCTAATTCCAGCAGGATTAGACACATCCTCTCCCACTGAGACCCAACCAGGCAGTCTAGGTGTGGAGAAAGGAATCCAAAGACAGGGATCAGAGACTGAGACAGCTCCCATTACACTTGTTAGAGGAGCCATATGAAGGCTAAGCTGTACATTTTCAACAAATGTGCAGCAGATATAGGTCCAGCTCTTATATGTTCCCTGGTTGGTGGCCCAGGCTTTGTGAGCCCTTATGGTTCCAGGTTATGGTACTTTGTAGGTCTTCTTGTGGTGTCCTTGACATGTCTGACTTGCTCACTTCTATCCACCACTTTCCCATAAGACTACCCAGGCTCTGTCTGATGTTTGTCACTGAGTCCCTTCAGATGCTGGATGAAGCATCTCAGAAGACTGTCACACTCACCTCCTGATTGCAAGTATAGCAGAGTATCATTAATAATATGATGAACATTTAACTGAACCTACTGCTAAAATTCACTCCAGCACTTCTACTCAGCCTGCAGTATCTTCAAAAATATACCACCAGAGGCTTGAGAGAGGGTTTATATTGTATATGATCTTTTTCTTACATAGATTAGCCTTTTGTGTAACCCCATCAAATAAGGTTCTGAAAAATTGTTTCTTTTGGGAAACCCTTAAGAGCTAATATTCGAAAGAAGTATCACATCAAGTGTGTATTGATGTTGATGGTATTGTATTACTCAGAGTTCTGTGAGCCTTGGATCCCTTTGAAATCAAGGTTCTACCATAATCTGTGTGGGAAAGTCTTAGCTTCTTAGCATAGAAACGACCCCTTTTTAGTAGTCTCCTTGTGTGGTGGTCCCTGACTACTGATACCACTCAGACATATTACTCTAAGCCACTTTCAATTAAATTCATTAACAAGACTTCAGTTTATTGTACTAAAGTCATGGTTCACATAAAGGTTTTACACCAGGAGTTTCAGTTTCAGTAAGTTGAGATTCCCTGCATATACCTGGTTTTCTCTACAAACATAAGGGTTGCTGTGTCTTCTGTGAACTAGCTTCTTAGTTGATTTTCAGTTTCTTCTTCACTTTACTTATTAGAAGAGAATGAAGATTTGTAAGTTTCTTAATTGCAGATGGAAGCTGAGTTTTTCAAAATATCTTTGAAGAATCTTACCAAGGAACAATTTTACTAATGATGCAAGTTATGTTTCTAAAGGACATAAATACCCACAGTGTTTTATGAGATACTTTTATTGCATTTTAGTATGAAATAAGTTTTCAAGGGTTGTTTGCTTTTGAATAATGTAATAAATAATTTTGTGCTATGCCCTCTGTTATCCACACAACAGCTTTTATATAGTGATGAAGTTTTTGTTTTTTGGGTTTTTTTTTCTTTTAACTCCATCTAAGTAGGTATTTTGTTAGTAGTATTTGTAAAAAATATCAGCTGAAATTTAGGGATGGATCAGTCAAACTGCCATCTTTACCATCTGGCTTTAATACCTTCTTGACATATTTCTGATGCTGAGAGAAGTTTACAATGTCAGCAAAGGCAGAACTCTTAGACAACTGCAGCTTTCTTTCAATCAACAAAAGCATGTGTTGAAGTTGCGTTGACACATACCAAAGCAGCTGTTCAATCTATGGTAACTAGAAAATAGATTTCCTACTCACATTGTAACATTCCAACTTGAAAACTTGCTGTCACAATGGCCCCAAAGTTACACATTCTTACCTATATGCATCTACTGTATTCTAGGAACACAGCTACCTCTCTACCAACCCTGAAAAAGATTGAAGTTGCTTGTTATATGCAGAAATTTACTATTTACATTCTCTGTCACTAAAGTATATCAGCTCTTTGTGTTGACAGATCTTTTTGTTAATTACTTTAATTAGTACAACCCAAACAGAAAATATGAGGAATATTCCATATCTAGTTTGTGCTGGTTCTTATTATTTTTTGATCAACTTGACACAGGTCAGTTTCACTTGGGAAGCAGAATCTTAAACTAAATAAATGCTTTCTTCAAATTGGCCTGTACATGAACCTGTGAACATTTCCTTTATTTTTTATTGCATATTTTATTTGTTTGTTTTATCCCTATTCCTAGTTTCCCCACTGCAAACCCCCTATGAGACTCCCATGATTATATAAGGGTGCTCCTCCACTCCCACCTCATGGCCCTGTCATTCCCCTAAACTGGGGCATCAAGCCTTCACAGGACCAAGGGCCTCTCCTTCCACTGATGCCAGATAAGACAGTCCTCTGCTACATATGCAGCTGGAGCCATGGGTCCCTCCATGTTTAGTTGATGGGTGGTTTAGTCCCTGGGCATTTTCTTAACAGTTGATGTAGAAAGGCCTAGCTCACTATTTGCAGTGACATCCTTGGGCCTTGTAGTCTTGGACCAGTTGTATAAGACTATCAAAAAACAGGAAGTGCAAGCCATGGGAGCAAGCCAGTAACCAGTGTCATCTTTGGTCTCTGAATTTTTTTCTGCATTCAGGTTGCTGCTTTGCTTGAGTTCCCTTTGACTTTAGTTAATGATTGACTTGTAAGCCAAATAAGTCCTTTCCTTCTCAAGCTATTTTTGGTCTTAGTGTTCATCACATTGATAAGAAAGGCAAGCTACATACAACCCATTTCGACAAAGACAAAAATGTGTTAGTGTGCACAAAGCAGCATAATTTTCTCCTTCTCCCTAAAATATCCTATCTTTTTTATTAGGTATTTTCCTCATTTACATTTTCAATGCTATCCCAAAAGTCTCCCATACCCATCCCCCCAATCCCCTACCCTTCCACTCCCCCATTTTGGCCCTGGGGTTCCGCTGTACTGGGGCATATAAAGCTTGCAAGTCCAATGGGCCTCTCTTTGCAGTGATGGCCGACTAGGCCATCTTTTGATACATATGCAGCTAGAGACAAGAGCTCCAGGGTACCGGTTAGTTCATATTGTTGTTCCACCTATAGAGTTGCAGTTTCCTTTAGCTCCTTGGATAATTTCTCTAGCTCCTCCATTGGGGGCCGTTTTAAGTCCTGTTGTAATCCAAATGCCCAATAGCTTCTAGATGCCTTACTATGTAATGTCCTCATGGTTGACATTCACATCTTACTTAGTGTTTTATACCAATAATTCCTTAGATCCTCAATTGAAATATGTAATTTTATTTCATATTACCCATATGAATATCAAGAGATTTAAAGTGATATTTACTTCATTTTCTGGAAAATAAATAGTCCAATATGTAAATATATTTATTGTAATGAAATTCACAGAGGTTTAAAACCACTAGAGTACAAATATTAGAGATTTCTCACTAAGAATCAACATGTCCCATAGAGGAAGATTTTTAAGAGACTGCCTCTGATGCTGTAACCATTAAAAATATTAAATTGTTTGTAGAATATCCTAACCTATGGTGCATTAACTGACCTCCTTCTTCTGTTAAAGTAAAAGTATTCCTAAACATGAAGAATAATTATATAAAAATATGAAGAAAGATCTATCTTGATATGTTTGCTAGACTTCAGTTTTATTTTAGATAATATTTATATATTTAGTGCAATTCTCCCTAATGTTACACATTGGCTTTCAATATGAATTTGATAATTTTATATATATAGTAACTTGTTAATATCCATACTGCTATTTTCCTCAGAGATTGACATTTTTATTAAAACTGCTAAGTGGGCTTAATTTTTATTTTATGCTATATTTTCAGTTGATATCTCTTTTATTTAAATAAATTCATCCATATCTAATTCTCATGCATTGTTGGTCACAGCTCAGCACTTCTGTCTATGTATTATGAAGTTTAAATAGTGGTTATATTTTCTTTAAAGTGTCCTTGAAACTTCAACCCATTCTAAAATGAAGTTTGAATTTTAAAAAGTTAGTTTAGTAACTAGAATTCAGCTGGGATTTAAATCATAGCACATCTTTCCCTTATTTATTTTCAGTACAATATGTCCAAGCAGATGCTAATACACATCAAGATGAATTTTCTGGATATAAACATGTCAAAATATTGTTGATAATTATAACTATAGTGATAGATATTAATTCACATTTTATTGTTTTTAATGATAATTTGCAGTGCCAATCATGACCCTTACTAGTTATTAAAGTTTATTTCCTAAATTGAGTCTCCTTTTCTTATAACTTGACAAACCAGGAAAGTGTAGTTAACTAGCTAACATTTCAAATTTAATTCCATAAAAAAATAATAGAAAGTTTTATGTGATTTTGTTAAATTAATTAGTGGAAAATAAATTTCTCAGTTAAGGAGCTTTTTCTCATCCATAAAGAGAAGCATAATTTTGTACCTACACATTTAAAGTCTGACTTATTTGTTAACTGGTGTTTTATTACACTTAATATATTAATAAGCCATCCTAAATTATTGTAATATCTCAGTAGATGTTTGTATTAAAGCACACAGATAAAATAATGAACACTCTTTCTAAACTGTTTGGGTGATTCAAGTTTAGTCAGGAATATAAGCTGGTTTGAACAAACTTTCACATCTCTCTCTCTCTCTCTCTCTCTCTCTCTCTCTCTCTCACACACACACACACACACACACACACACTTTAACTCATTTGACCATCTTTTTAAGATTAAATTATTGCTGAATAATTGAATGTGTGTCTGTTCTGGTGTGCATACGTGCAGTTAAACTCTAAAAAAACAGTCTTTGTTGTCATCCCCAGAATAATTGTATGCTTCCTTTGATAGTTTCTTATTTTTCTGTAGCTAACCAATTATCTACGCAGGCTGATCAGGAGGCCTCAGTGTTACTCATATCTCTGCCTATCAGGGCTTAATTACAGATGTATGCCACAGCACTGTCATTTTACATGGCCTCCAGGGATCAATTCCAGGTCAACCGAGTCACCACATCCAATTCAAATTTTGTTTTATTTAGAATTATTGATAGTTACCAAAACTTTGAAAACTACAACCAGATAATCACTGACTGAGGCAATAAACATTTCGTATTTCTCTTGTTACTATCATAAAATATTCCTATAGAGTAACTTACAAGACAAAGGGTTTATTTTAGGTAACAGTTCCAGGTTAATGCCACATAAGCAGCAGCCATGATCACATGACATTCATAGTCAGGATTAGAAACCAGCAAATGTGTGCTTCTTGCTCAGCCCCCTTTGTCAAATTATACAGACCGGGATTCATACATGAAATGACACCACTTATAGTGGGCATGTTTTCCCACTACAATTAAGGCTATCAAAATAATAATCCTACTGTCATACTAGAATCCAGTCACTTTTAGATTATTCTTATTTTTCTTTTCTTTTTTTTTGGGGGGGGGGGCGGCTGTTTCGAGACAGGGTTTCTCTGTGTAGCCCTGGCTGTCCTGTAACTCACTCTGTAGACCAGACTGGCCTTGAATTCACAAATCTGTCTGCCTCTGCCTCCCACGTCCTGGGTTTAAAGGTGTGAGCCACCATGCCCGGCTTCAGATGATTCTTAATTTTGTAATTTGATCATCAATAGTAGATATAACTAACATGTAATTTAAAACTATATTAATGACTAAAATCTGTATAAGAATTTTCATAATTGCCTTATAATAAGATTTCATTAATGTTCTTGTTTGCATCATCTGTACTCATTTGGGCACATAGTGTACATGTATGAAAAGAAGAATAGAAATGTACATTCTTTTAGAAAGAATAAAAATAGCAAAGAAAAGCTGTATACCTAGATACACCTGCTGGAACTTTGTAATCAATCATAATTTCATTCATTTTAAGAATAACAGGCAGCCATGATTTTTAATTATATTAGTAATGTGGAGGCTTATAAATTAAGCAAACAGATAAAATGTAGGTTGATATAATCATAGTAGAGTTTTGTAGTAACTGTGCCAGCCGAGTACCAAGAGTATCTTAAAAAAGACAATGGGAGATTGAGAGCTGTCATGGGAGTTTCCTCTAGTATGTTGGAGTAGGCCAGGCATTTTATGCTCAATAATGGCAAATAAATTGAGTTTTGAATTATATTTTAATAAAAATATTGAGATCCTTGATATGTTTACTTAGTTTGATTTTAATAAACTATAGTTTGGAAGACATATGGAAATTGCATAAATTTGGGAAAATACAAATGCAATAGTGAACACAATTCTGATTTGATTATGAAAGGGGTGGCTGGAAGTGTGGCAAGGACATGGGATAGACATTAACCAGACAAAAGAAACTGAAGACAAGTCACTAAAGCATGTGTCTAAGATGACAGTTGAAGGGAAGTAACAATAGAAAACTAGTTGAATAAGAGTTCTTTATGGCTGCAGGGACGTGATGGAATACAAAGGCAAGCTTGAAGGACTCGCTGTAGGAGGGTTACACAAAAGGTGAAGGTATTTTGATATGAAAAGATTTTTGAAGTATGAAGAACTTGGATTTGGGTCTTTGAAAATTTAAAATTTGTGTGTATAGAGGAGACCAAGAGTGAATGAGTTCATAGAAGATTTGGAGTTTTAGAAAAAGACAATTTGAAATAGAACAGAATAAGTTGAGAGAAGTACTTGGATTTCTGGGCAAAATTGAATGTGGATTTCAGCTTTTCACACAGAAGGGCGAGTGACTCTCAAGTTGCTGTAAGGACTTTGCAGTTATAGTCATTTAGAATTAGTCTTAGCTTACAGGTAAAAAGGGAAACATTTGAATGAAGGACGGATATTGACAGCATATTGAGAAATAGTATTATGGAAGTTCACATGAATAAATTGGAAATTAAAATATCAAGAGATAACTGTTAATGAGCTTGTTGAAAAAAATATTAACATCAAAGATATTTAGTAAGTAAGTTTATAATAGAGGAGCTTTTGTAAAATGGTTTTCTAAGCAATCTATCATGCAGAAAAATGTAATATGATCATGGATGTTCATGGCAGAGCCACTAGCAAGGATTTTGGTGGTGTCCATGGGTCACTTGAGAAGAGGCTCGTGGCTTACATGCAGCAGCAGCAGCATATGCTGGAGGAGATTTGTATTGACTTTCAAGAGCTTTATAACTTGGGTGGCATTGGTCTTATAGCTCAAAATCAGTAGTAGCCAGAATAAATCCACCAAAACCTATAAAATACAAATAGAGTGTACAAACCCAATACTACTACTATAGCAAGCCTACTTTCCCCAGAGACGACCCGTCCAGCAGGTCCCGTTATTCATGGGTCTATAGGGGACTGCTCCTAAAACCAAATGGGGGGTGAGAGAGAAATGGAAGCCAAGCACAGAAAAGACACGGAGTCGATCTGAATCTTGTCAAGGCCTCGTTGTATTCAGCAAAACTTGTAGTTTTTATACAAAAAGATCAAAGGGGAAACAACCCTTATGCAGAAGGGCAGGGGGTAGCTGTGGTAATTTTCCTTGGTGACTACAAGGGGAAGTATGATATCTAAAAGTACATCTTGTGGTTATGACATCTGCTGTTTGCGTCAGTCAGGTCTGGAGTCATCTTGTGGTAATTCTCAAAACAGTCCATTGGTGACCTTCATCTGGACTTAGTCAACTTGGGGAGGGGGGTCCAACTGAAACAGTCTGTTGGTGACCTTTGTCTGGACTTAGTCAGCTTGGGGAGGAGGTCCAGCTTTATGTCTTAAGACTTGGTAGTTATCTTTTTCACTTTGATTATTATAAAGAATTTAGTTTTGGCTCCCAACACAGAGATCCAGTTGTTAAACAATTATTAATTCATGACCAAGAAGAAGGAAAATATAGATATAAATATGAGGTATTATGTGTCTAAATGCCATCCTTGACATGTTATGCTAAGATTGGCATGAAATCAAGGAAGATCAGAAACCTTAGACAAAGTGAAGGTAGATGGGTACATCATCTTTTTTGAGACTTTCAAATATGCAAATGTTTTTGTTTGTTTTTATTTCTTCTTTCCTTTCTCTATTTATTTGTTCACTCATTCATTCATACATTCATTCATTCTAGTTCCTTGTTGTAAGTTAGTACCTGGTTGCAGAGAGAAGTAAGACATTTGGACATGCTGTGACTGATTATAGAGGGAGTAATTTCTTTTTTCTGTCATTATCACACCAAACATTTTCTGGTTAGGTTACATATCATTTATCATTTGTCCTGAAGTCACAAGATCTTGTTAAGATTCTTAGTCTACTTGTCATACATTGTCATACAGTCTTTTAAGCCATTCCAGGACAGGTCCTATGCTTTGTTTTTATTTTTATTTTTGGTTTTGTTTTTTATTTAACCCGTAACATGCAGTAACTGGCATGATCCATTCTATCATGTGGGTGCCCAACACATACTAGGATAAACAAGGTAAGAATGTGCAAGCAAGAGAACTACAGAAGGCAATACATTTGGCCCTCTGAGACTCCTCACTTGGAACAGAAGGCATTCCAGTCCAGGGAAGCTACAAAGCTACTCTCCACAGCAAAAATGCCACTCCAGGTTCTTTTGCTAATCTTGCACAGCAAATAATTGGCAGATAGTACATGTTTTCATGTTCCTGCAAGATTCTAAATTATAACCCCAAGAGAGCACTGTGCATATGAGATAATGATCTTTATTTTTAAGTACATAATTCATGCACTAAGACATTTTGAATTCTCTGGAAATCTTTATGACTTGTCAAATACACTTCGGATGAATATTCTCATTATTGCTTATAATGTTTCTCTATTTTCATCCAGCATGGCTGGGTAATTGTGTCTTATGCAAGGCTTTGAAGAGACACAGTGTGATCAGACTTTTTTTTCAACTTGATTCCTAAATCTCTACATGGCAGTAAGATACTATGTAGATGAAACAGTGGCAGGAAAGGTAGACACTGTATTTATGAACAAAATTCAGTAACCAGAAAACTTGGTGAAGGACAAAATGAAGGATAAAATTAACTTTCCCATACTCTTTCAGATACCTAAACATAGCCTCCTACTTTCAGGAGATTTTGAACTTGCTGTCTATCTTTATGTCCAGAAATACAGCTTTCTCTCTTCTATTAATTCGGTATAACATAAAGGCATTCTCTCTGCTCCAGTGTCCTTCCTTTCAAATAATTTGTTTAAAAAAAATTGCAGATGCTTTGGGATATAAGTGGAACAGTTATTCCATGGACTGACAGTTTTGCTCACAGCCAACGCCATTCAGATTGCTTCCCTAGCATCAGATGTAGCTTCGGCATGAACCACATATGGTGTCCGTCCTATTCCCCTGAATTAACTCTAATTTCCTAGTGACCAAGGTCAGATGGGTCCAGATAGGGCTCAGCTGTTCCTACCTAGCACATATGTTCCAGTGTTGTTGGTAATTTATTTACTCTAATAAAAAATTAAAATGCTAATTTTAGACGCACAGTCCTTTCCATGCTATGAGCTTTTCTCAAGACAAACATTTGGAACTATTACATGAACTTGCTAAGCATTAAATAAAAGGTGTTACTCACAGAAAAACATTCTATACTAGAAAGAAAATTTACAATATGAAAGTTGTTTTAATGGAATAATTATAGAGATGGATACTGCCAAATTTACTTAATTATGGAAAGTAACAAGAAACTCTTTCAATTTTAGTAATTTTCCAATATTTACTTATATACCAGAATTTATCTAATTCTTCTAGGTTATAGAAGATCAATACCAATTTGTAGATTCTTTCTTGCTTTTTAAAAAAAATGCTAAATTTATTTGTTTCAAAGAAAAATGCTTTTCAAAATTTATTTCAAGATGCTGCAGGTATTTTAACACCTGATCAACTTTTTAAGAAGTTAGTTTATATTAAAGCTTAGGTTAAATAACAAAGAAACAAAGAAACAAAAATAACAAAAACATTTCCATGACTATCTGAGTAAACAAGCTATATTTAGAAGTGTACAAGTGACTGGCCAGACAACTTACTCTTATTAAGTTGAGGTTTCAGAGATTTTGAGTTTCCTTTTATGGGGGAAGGGTTAAGGTTGAGAGGGAATGGCTGTTGAGAAAAGTGGCTGTTTAGTACCTGAACATAAGAGTGGGGTAATCAGAGCTCAAGGCTGCTGATAAGGTCACAAGAATAGGAGTACATTGTGTGTAAGGGGTGTCATCACAGGTAGACAGGAGTTTAGCCAGGCAAAGGTGTAGCTACGCATTATGAGGTTACAGGTATGCATAGCTTGAAAACTAGAGTTTGTTGAATATATTAGGTTTAGGAAATAGAAAGTAGAACAATGTGACTTTGATTTTGGTGTAACTCTTCCTTGGCCTGTGTAACTTTTTCAAATGTTTTATGAGGGAGCACTTACTGGCTGTGGTTGAGATAGGGAATAAGAATTCTGGCACTAAATATCTGGCAGGTACTACAGTTGGTAATGCACTGGAATTCACAGTGCCCAAATATTATGATAAATAAGAAAATTATCAAGGGAGAGAAAACTGCAAGAAGAGAAGCATCAGTTTAGTGGAACCCAAATGGAAATTTATGTTTCTAGTTAAAGATTTAATGGTGCAAGGGCCAATAGTAATTAGAAGAAGCAGAAGGTTCAAAGGCCATACAATGGCTGGCATACCTGGGGTAGCTTGGTAATGAAAATGGGCACCCATTATTTACTTCTCCTTTTTTGTAATGTTTCTTTGAGTATTGCTAGATTATCTCTAATAATTCCTTAACAGTTTTATAGAAACAACAAGTTTCTCTTAAGGTTATACAGTAGTCCCCTCTGTTTTATATAGAGCAGGTAGAGTGTCTTTTCATACTGTAGAACTATTTTAAGCTAGTGAATCTAGCTATCGACAGATATGGGTTTATTTGGTTTTAGCAAACCAAATAGTATACCAATTGGTATTATAGATAACCATTTTGTTCCCTTTTCCTTTTTTTTTTTTTTTTGATTTAGCATTTCAGCCTATTTCAGGAATAAGGGACAATGTATTATTCTCTTCTGTATATACTTCCAGCTGAAACTAGGCCATCATTTTCAGGGCCCAGGAAAGGTGAAAGGCTAGTCAAAGACTGGGAAATGGACAATCATTAAAAGCATCTGGTTAGTTGGTTGATCCAGATGAAGAGACAGGGAGCAAATCACACCGGCTGGATGGGTTTAAAACAGTTTTCAAAACAAGTCAAAAGCTCACAGCCATATGTAGTCTGCAGCTGATATATAGATGGTGTCTGTCAGCCAAGTGGAAATCTATTGAGTCAGATATAAACTAGAGAAAGATATTCAGTTAAAGTTTAGGAACATAAAGAAAATTATATTTGGAACATTCAGTTCCATAATCTTATTAACTGGGGGATAGGAGAAGACCCAAGACCAAGAAAGAGAAAATGTTATCCTCAGTAATAGACAGGTGGAGAAACTTAGGCTGCACTAATATGGAGTCCATTTGATTTGTGAGAGGTGAGATCATGTCTTATGACTTTTTGATTCCATGAACGTTACATGAATTTTTAACTTACAAAAGAGAAAGAATATTAGATACATTAGAGTTACCACTATTTATAATATATACTGAAATCCGTGTTGTAGAAAAAGCTCATCAGGACTCCATTGATCAATGTTAAAATTCTGAACCTTTGAAATCTTGGAATAACAATATCACAAAAATGGAAAGAAATCTGAAACATTTCATATTTTTTATATACCTTTGTGCCTTTAAAATCAATATCAACTCGTTGACTCTTACAAAGTTTGGCTGCTAAAATGAGGTGCATTTTTATATATGAATGCATGGAGGTCTAGCCTTAATACATCATTAAGCAATTATTGTTTTAAATTTTATTTTACATAAGCCATGTTTTCAGTACAAAAAAATCATCACATAAATATCCATCTTAATTAAAATATCTTAGAGACATGTGTTACAAATTTGAAGTAAACTTTTTCATTTATTTTACAAATTTTTAACCATACTCATAAACTTAGAAATCTTGAAATACAGAAAGTTAATATAACACTCTCAGGTTATTAAATTAAACCAATAATCTCTTGAGTTGTTCTGTTATTCAGTCTTCTTCCTGGTAATTTGTGATGCATCTCTCCTGACCCTGGAAGAGAGACTTAAAAGCATGGCTATGCCTATGGGTATTATGGAAAAATCCTAACAACCCAACTCCAGAGACAGGTTTTCAATGAGGTAGAACAGCATAAAACAACTTTAATAATGACATTAAAATCCCTATCACATTATATCCATTGGCCAGGAAGCTCAGAGATAAATATGAGCCCTGGGCCATCACTAGCAACAATAGAAACATCAAGGATATAACCAAGAATGCAATAAGCTCATAATTCAAATGACCAGTCAGAAACAAAACATTTGGTGGCCACAATACATTTTTATATTTAACTGCACTGAACCATATCAGTCTGGGCTCTCAGATGTGTCACAAAACTTACAGACACATTCGAATATACAGACCCATCCATACACAAAACAAAACAAAAACAAAACAAACAAAAAACAAATACCCCCCCAAAAAAAAAAAAACTCACAAAACGTTCTCTTCTATTGCTCTGAGTCAGAACACACAATGACAGAGGAGAGACAAGCAAAACACAGACCAAAGATAACAACAGATACTATGACAGTTATACTTAGTGTTGTTCAGAGATTCAGCAGTCTGACTAAGAGAATTTAACCAATAGGAGGTTGTTTGCATTGTCTCCTTGTACAATTCCTGGACTGCTTGACAAACCCACACTGGGCATCTGCAAACTCTAGGTTTGGACCCAGGTGTCCTGGGTCATCCTTAACTTGTTGTACAGCCTAAGCTTTGGAACCATGCTGGTAGGTTCCAGGTGCGAGGCCTCTCGAAGTACCTTGGTTCCTTATATCACCAGGGCATGCTAAGGGCTCCAACCATTCCTCCCTAAATATTGATCTCACTTTCTGACTTTTATTAGAATAAAAAGAAAGGGATGGAGGGAAGAAGAGAGACAGAGACAGAGAGAGACAGAGAGACAGAGAGCGAGAGAGAGGCTTGTAAGAAATAAAACAAGAATGAACCTATCAATGTTGAACAAAAGAAACCAAAGAAAAAGAGAAGGCACAAAACTCAGACATTGACTTATTTTCACACAGAACTCTCTTTTCAAACACTCAACTAGAAGCTATAATATATCCTGAGAGGGCGTGGTTAGACATTTGGAGGTCCTGTGCATGCTATCTTCAGTTTCTGTGAGTTCACATGAGATCTGATCATGTTGATTTGCCAGATATTGTTTCCTTGTTGTTTTCCATCCTCTCTGGCTTTTACACTATTTTCTCCTCTCCTTAGGATTCCCTCACCCATGAGGAAATTTATTTGTCAGACTCATCCAATTTAGCACTGAAGTTTTGAAGGTTTCTTACTCCTTGCATAATAAATGGCTTGGGACTCTGTATTTCTTCTCATCTGCTACAGAAGGAAGCTTCTCTAATGTTGGCCAAGCAAGGCATTGATCTGTGGAATATACAGAACTTAATTAGGAGTCATTTATCTCCAAATTTTAGTTTCAACCATTAATATTTGGCTTTATCCTAGGTCCTTGGACTACCTAGTCTCTGGTTCTTAGTCAGTCTAATGGTTTTGAGTATGGCTTTCCTCAGATGGAGTAGTCAAATAAGCTACTAGTTGGTGACTCCTCCAGGCTTTGGTATTGCCTTAGCATACCTTATAGTTTAGCAAACTTTGTAAATCAAAAAAATATATAGATAGGTTAATATTTATTTTTCTCTTAAGTAGCTTGTATAGTACCTGCCTTTACCAATGATAATAAATAGGGGTGAAGGCACTATGTAAACACCAGCTAGACTTCTCCATGTTAAGTGACTTGTGTGTATGTTATCTTCAGCAATCAGATCCTGTGTCAGAGCAACCTATAGTCTTGGCAACGGGCTGGGTTGTTTAGAGAATTCCATTAAACCCCTTTGCCCAACCACTCAATTAGATGAAACATGATCCCACGATGTGAAGCTTCATTTTAAGATAATATGTGGCCAGTTGGGGCTGTCTCCCTCATTTGGTGATTTCATGTAGATTGACTTTAAATTTGTATATGTTTAGGAAACTAACACTCTATTAGGCTTAATTTTAGCTGTTTCCATATTCCACCCCCAACTCCTTCTTTCTTTTCCATCCCCATATAATCCTGTCCTTCTAGTTCATCCATCCATCTATAACTATTTTAGTTCTCTTTCCTAAAGAGATCTGTTTGTACCCTAAAGTCCCTTACTCTATACATAACCTCTATGGTTTAAAAATCATAGTTTGGTTCAAACAACTGAAATTCAATATGGTTAGCAAGTAAGTACCATATTTCTCTTTCTGGGTCTGGGTTACATCAATTAGGATGAGTGATTCTTGTCCCCATCCATCTACTTGTGAGTTTCAAGGTTTCATTTTTTTAACATCTGAGTAATAATCCATTGTGTAAATGTACCACATTTTCTTTATCTCTTCTTCTGTTAAGGGATATCTATTTTTTTCCAGTTTCCGGCTATTATGAATAATAACGAACATGATTGGGCAAGTGTCACTCTTAGGATGAAGCATCTCTTGGCTCATTCCCAAAAATAGTGTAGCTAGTTCTTGAGGTAAATCAATTTCCATTTTCCTGTGGAACTACCAGACTTATTTCTGTATTGGCTATACAATTTTGCAGTCCCACCAGCAGTGCACAAGTATTTCCCTTACTTCAGATCCTTGACATGAGCTGCCACCTATTCTATTGATCTTAGGTACTATGATGAGGTCCAGCATTTCTAACATTATAAGTAATTGAAGATTGAAATAGGTATGAGTTTTCTTTCTACCTATGCATTCTGCATATAGCAGTGAAAACAGACCGAATGTAACTGTGTTTCAATTTAATACATGGAGGCAGCTTTTTTTCCTAGAGAACATTCTAAAAGCTAACTCTAAATCTTAGTGTTAAATATTGACAAAAACATTGTCTTGTCATTTCTTAACAAGTATGAGAGTTGTAGGATTGGAATCTGTGAGCAGAAGATGCTTTCTAACTTTTAATTTATAAAGATTTGATAGTAAACTAAACATCATAATTTCAAAAATGTAATTAAATCAAAGATATTTTAAGCTGAAAACATCGATTAAAAGAAAATATAAATTTATGGGTCTGGAAACATGGCTCAGAAGTTAAGAACATTTACTGATCTTGCAAAGAACTCAGGTTCAGGTCAAAGAACTCAAGTGGTACCTCACCACATCTGAAACATCAGTTCCAGGGCATTCCCTAAACTGTCTCCTGATTTCGATGACAACTACAGACATGTGGTATGCTTGCATAAACATAGGCAAATAAACAAACAAACAAACAAACAAAGAAACAAATAAAAAGACAACAACAAATACTTATAATACACATAAAATAAAAGTGATAGTGGAGGTGTGTACCTTTAATTCCAGCACATGGCTGTCAGAGGTAGATGAATCTCTGTGAGTTCAAGACCAGCCTCATCTACAGGGTGAGTTCCAGGGCAGCCAGAGCTACAAAGAGAAAAAAGAGAAACACTGTCCTGAAATAAATATGAATTATTTAAGTATACTAAGTATATTAAGTATAACAAAACAAATGTCTATACAATCACATGATTAATCCTTTCTCACTAGGTTTTCAGAGTATTTTAGAAAAAATAGAAATAAAGTTCAAAGTATTACCTTTTTGTGAATATTTTTATTAATTATTAAATTCTGCATTTAAAATATTTGAGACTTGAAAGCCAAATTGTTTTTAATAGCAAATATTATTTTAAGTAAAACAACTATAACTTTTCTTTGTAAATCCTTAGATATGTATTTAAAATATCTTAGTTTTTATCTTGTGTGTTCTATTTAAAAGAAACATATTTTGATCACTTGAGTTAACAAGTATTGCATTTCTTGTTCTTTCAGTATTCATGCCAATATTCTTTCTTTTCTATTCATCTTGATGTTTCATAATCCCTGAAATGCTTTTATAAGCAGACAATCTCTTCTGAACATTCTTCATTGGTTTTTGCTGACCTAGAAAGAGTCAAATCAGCTGACATGCCTCAGCATTTTTAAAATAAACACTACTAAACATCGAATCCCAGAACCATTTATAGTAGCACTGAACTGCCTTTAGTGTGCACAGATCTGAGGAAAGGATAGATAACATTGTAATCTCTTCTAATAATCACAGTGGAAGATGAAATAAAGAGGAGGATAAAATAAGATTATTTTATTTCTAAAACTTAATTTTTTTTCCCACACTGGAGACATGGCTCAGCAGTTAAGAGCATTTTCTGTTCTATCATGGGAACACATTTTCCCCAGCACCCACATGTTGGCTAAGAACAATCTGTAACTCCAGTTTCACAGAGTCAGATCTGTTCCTCCTCCTCCTCCTCCTCCTTCTTTGTCTTCTTTTCTTCTTTTTGGTTTTTTGAGACAGGTTTTCTCTGTGTAGCCCTGGCTGTCCTAGAACTCACTTTGTAGACCAGGCTGGCCTCGAACTCAGAAATCCAACTGTCGCTGCCTCCCGAGTGTTGGGATTAAAGGCGTGTGCCACCACCGCCTAGCCAGATATCCTCTTCTAATTTCTATGAACACAAGGCAAGCAGACAAATGAACATACATACATGCAGTCAAAACACAAAGATACATAATATAATTGAAAACAATTGTGCCTTGAGTTTCTTTATTTTGGTTGTTTGACTTTTGTTGTTGCTGTTGTTATTTGTTTACTTTCAATATTTATTAGATAGGAGTTGAACTTACTTGCTGACTTTCTCCATCTAATGAATCATGTGCTATATGTATAATACCTAGGAATGATTTTCACTTTGTTCAAGAAATTACCATCTACTTAAGGAATTAAAATTCTGATATAAAAATTCATGTTACGTATTTCTATCTGTCTTCAGTAGTCACTGTTTTCTTAACCACTAGCCTTAATTTCTCATTGTTGAGGCAAGAAACGGCACATCACATAGTTTTTCTCTTGCACTTAACTCAGTCTATTACATGGCTGCGCTTGACTGTAGATTTTCTATGCTGTATTTGTTATATCCTCAATTGTCTCACTGCAGACAATTATTTTATGGTGTATTCATCTGACTGCCTTTCTTTTTTTTTCTTTTAATTATGGATGTTTCGTCATATGTAACCCTGGTTGTCCTAGAATGCATGATGAAAACAAGCCTGACCAGCCTCTGCCTCCACATGCTGGGATGAAAGTTGTGAGCCATTGGGAGTGCCCTCATCTTTCTTCTTAACTAATACAGTGTTATCAATGACCAGGCTAGTCTGAGTCTTTACTCCAGAATCTTTCTTGGCACTGTATACTCCTACTTGTCTTTCCATTTTATTGTATTCGGAAGTGCTTAAAAGCAGTATTAGTTTGTCTCAAACAGAAAGTCTCTATGTCCTTTTGTTCCTACTTTTCTCCCTGTCTTTCTCTCATATAGTTTTTTCAAGTTTCTGACATAAGAGTCTTCACCGAATTAAACTAAAAACAGTTTTAAGAAATTAACCAAAACTGGCCATTGATAGTTTTTCAATATTCCTGTATGTTTCCATCTAAAATGTTCATTCTATGCTGCAAACTGATATGTCTTTTATAAAGGTTAGTGTATACATGACATTGATATTTTACATGCAAACATTTGTTTGCTAGTTTTGTTTTCAATCCTTACTCACAGACCATATATTTTATTTATAATTTTTAAAATGTCATAATTTTTCATCTTTTGACTTCTTCAAGACCTTGCATTCTTCTTATTTTAAAAAATTTGAACAATTTTCTACCTTATTGAAAAAATACTAAACCTTTACAGAGTATGTCATTTCTAAATATAACAGGTGTTAAATTTTAAATACAGTTTTACCTTTGTTTCATATAAATATTCTGAATTTTAAGTTTTTCTTCATTCAATTTGAAATCAACCTTATTAAATAAGCTCTGGAAATTATATCATTTATTCTAGATTTCTTGAAGTATAACAGACAAATTTGTATATATTTTATGATGTAATATGATGGTTTCATATATATATATATATATATATATATATACATTAAAAGTTATTACCATAATCAAGCTAATTAGCCTATAGATTATTTTCCTCTTCTTTCTCAACAAGAATACTTCAGACCTACTTATAAACTTCAAATATATAATATTACTAACTGTAGTTGTCATGCTAAGTGGTATATGCCAGGAATAGAAAGGCAAATAATGCAACATATCACTTAACTGTTCAATTGAAAGAGTAATCTCTGAAAAGCTGACTGTAGAAAAATGATTGCCAGAGAAGAGGGTGTGGAGACAATCCTCTTAGGCAAAGGCTTTTTGTGTTAGTACTTGTTCATCCTTTGACTTGTAAAACCTTTCTCTTTGTTTTGAAATACCCTCCATTGGCATTTAAACATGGTTAAATCTCTTCAATCTTAAATAATCTTACTTAAATCAAACTACCTTTCTTCTACTAGCCTTGATCTCTACTTCTTCTTCAAGATCAGCCTTTTAATGTCCCCCCTCCCACCCCCACTGGCACCATAATATTCTCCCCAAATCTTTATTAATCCCCTTCAAGGTGACTTCTAAGTGCTTCACTGCCTTTAATTATTCAAGAACTTCTCTAGTGTCAACTCAAAGGAAGTTATTTTGTGTTTTTTAGAGTTTCTAGTAAAATCAGCACATTCACTACCTCGCAGAATATGCCCTTGATTCAACCTCTGAAATAATGAAATTTTCAAATAAACTTCCTAATCTTTGTCCATTCTTTGTGCCTGATTTGAAAAGTGTTTATCATCTGTGCAAGCAACTGAAATTCAAAATTCTAGACCCTTGCTCATAGGACTCTTTTATTCTTTTAAGATATTCCTCATGTATCTCCCTCTTTGTCATGTTTACAGGTATAAGTAAAGTAAAACTTTTAGGTTGAGCTCATACTCTGAACTTTACATTCATCTATCTATCAGATCCATATATCTAATTTGACAGAACAAATCCTATGCATGCCAAAGGGAATTTCAATTCATTACTTTGGATAGTTTTGTTCCCAAATTTGAACTCTTTTTAGGGATTTTTCCCTTAGTTAAGGTTATATTTAAATCAAAAACCGTATTTATGCCATCTCAACTCCTTAAGTTTGCATATGTGAATATATCTTTATAGATATCTTTCCATTATCAACTCAGCTCAATGAGCAAGAACTCTTCCCTACTGTCATTGATGCTACATAGTCTTTAATGGTTGTACTGTACCCACCTTCCCCCTGAATGATCCATTTTACACAGCTTTAATGAGTGCTTCAAAAGGCTATTTCAATTAATTCTCCCTTTCCAACCTGCTTCTTCCCTATTTTGTCATTTTACTGCTCTTATTATCAAAATGCTTACTGTGTTTTTCTATGCTAACTACTTGTGATATGTGCATCTTAGTTGGTTTCTGGACTTATTCCTGGATTATCAAAGTAAAACAAATTTTAAATAAAAGAGTCTCTTGGACCTATGGCAGCTATGATTGTATTGAGAAAAGTTCAGTGTCAACCCTGAGGAGAGCTCCAGTAAAGAAAGAGATGCCTAAGTCTGTTGAAACTCAGGGTGATTATCAGACCAGGATGAATTTTTATATTGAGAGCATTTATGAGAGCTGATGAAATTTGGGAATAATAACACTGTGTTCTTAATAATTGCTATTATTTTTTTAAAATATAGATTTTTATACTAGCTTCTTGATTGAGAGTTTTCAGACTTATTTAAAACCATCTGGTAAAATAAGACTCTTCTCAACCACAAAGGATGGAAGAGCCTCCTTAATGATTTACATTTTACAAGATTACATGTCGAACTCCTGGAAATAGGTATTCCACCTTTATAAAACTACCAAGAAGCTTTAGAGATTTGCACCTTAAAAAGAATAAAAGATATTTGTACATATTCTATATTTGTATCTGTACATCTTCTAAAATAAATTATCTAAGAAAAGGGAAGGAAAGCACCTGATTGAAGTCCCTCTCAGTTGTGTAATGGCCATGATACATTTGGGATCTGGGGCCTGAAGTTGAAAAGTACTTGGGCAAATAGGAATCCAGGTAGGCTTTATTTTACGTTGACCACCCTAACGATTTCCCCATCAGTCTCTTGCACTATGTCTGACTTGTGGTTCTCTTTGATGACCTCACACATCTAGATCACTCCACAGAAACATGCCTCACCTTCTGAGGTTCACTCAGTCTCGAACATTATTATCCCCACTCTATTACTGACTAATCTTTAGATATTGGTTCTTTCATTTTCCTTCAGAACAGGTTGTTTTTTTAATGCCTTTTTCAATATAGCCTTACCCTTCTTTATATTTTTTTATACTTTTATACCACTGAAAAAGTTTATATCATTTCTTAGATCTTTGTTTTATGTGTGACTCTCTTTTCAAATAGTTACTCATCCATGACTAATAATATTTAACAGTACTTAACAGACTGTAGACATTTTTGGTAAAAGTTTCTCTGTAGAGTATGCATAGGGGGAGGAAGATAGCTTGGAAAAAAGTATATTTGTGTCTTTAGATGGAGTTAGTATAAGATAATGATTGAAAATATAAGTCTATACCTAAAATAAGCCCAAGTCTTAGTCTTGCTTTTGTAAATAAGCAACTATATGTGTTTAAAAAATTAACATCTCTATGTTGTTTCTTTTATTAAAATGTGACTAAAATAACTGTCTAATGCAATTCTTACAAAAGTTAATTGACTTATCCTGAATAAATAATTAGCAGTTATCTATTTAATAATGAACCATATATTTATGTACCCACAAGAAATGGTCTTGTTGCAAACTGCAAGAGGGTTTTTATTCAAGAGCGCTCTCTGGCCCACAGTCATACACCACGCAGGGGTAGAGGACTGTGGTGCCCCAAGTAGCTGAGTAAGGGGGTATTTAAAGGAAGAAACCACAACTCAAGGAGGTGGGGAGGACGTTGTTGGAAAATACCAAAAATACCAGTTAAGAGTCACAAGAAAGTACAAAGTTACAAGAGTCACCAGGAATACCTGGTAATTGTGAGGGTTATTTCTCAAAACAGTTTCTAAGAGCCCCTAACAAAAGCACATTTGCATAGCAGGTTCCAGCAATGGTCAGGGTGACTTTCTTTGAATGAGCACTCTTTGAACCCAGGAAGCGGGTAGGGTAGTGGGTAGAGGAATGTCACTATCTGTTTTATGATTAGCATACCTTTACAAAGGCCACATTCCCAAGCCTGGGCCTAAAGGCCTAGAATTCTGTTTTTACTTTGTTATACTTTCACCTCCATCATTAAAAATAATGCAATACTCAAAAGTTGTTCAGAATTAATCATTCTTTACATGTTTATATAGAAATCAGCAGTACAACTTGATGATCTTTGTAGGTTATAATTTCACAAATTTGGCTTGATTCATATGAAATTTCTGGGGAAGATTAGTGTGGATCATAAAAAATATGTTTACATTTTACAGAGATTAAATTATAGAAAGTGCAATTTTTAAATGTCCACAAGTCAAAGCATAGTCATCATTAAATTTCTAAAATGGTCAGTTCCCAGTGTCTTATACTGATGTATATTGTCCTAGAATAGCTGAACAACACACAGATATACACAGATGTACAATAACATAGAAGCACATAGATGAAAACACGGACACTTATGTGAGTCAATCAGCATAGTAATGTCTTTTAGCCATATCTCTCATGTTCTTTGTTTTTTTGTTTTTTTTCGCCATGTTATATCTAGATGGAGAAGGGTTCCGAGGAAGGGAAATCTGAGAGTCCCAAAATAAGCCACTCAAAATCAAACCGAGGGTCCAAGTTGTCAGCCTGTGTTCTGCTAGAGACAGCTTTCTAGCCTGTTTTCTCTGCATTGTGCTTTCTTTCTCTCTGATCTGCTTTTTCTGGAGCATCCCTTCTCTTGAGATCTCTCTTTTTATTCTGCTTGAGACAGTTCTCCAAGTGGTTCTCTCTTGCTCTTCAAAAAATTCTCTACATAGCACATTTCCTGATCCTACAGGTCTAAGCCTAGTCTTTTACATGTCAATCCAGTCTTTTACTTCAGGTTTCCATTTGATTATCCTAAGAATCAGCATCCAGTGACCCCATGCCCTCAATTCATTGGTAGCTGCCAGCACATATTTTCTTTTAACATTTAAAAGAACTCAGAGATCTGCCTGCTTCTGTTAAGCACATTAAAAAACTAAACTAGCTGAGTGGGACTCTGTCCTGGAATTACAATTTCTACCACCCCTGGGTCTAACCTAGATGTGTCCCAGGCTGACCTTGAATTCAGGAATCTGCCTGCCTTTGTATTTGCCTGTCTTTGTATCTTGTTGACATGCTAACTCATTAATGCAGCTGCCTTTGTTCCTTTAGATTCATGAAGTTCCTCCTATAATTTCGTCCTCATGCTTTGCATCATTGAAAAATATATATTTTCGAACTCATGTTTTTATGAGTACTTTTGCACTGCCTTAAGGGCTGTTTTAGCGAGGTGGTGGTGGTGCATGCCTTTAATCCCAGCACTTTGGAGGCAGAGGCAGGTGAATTTCTGAGGCCAGCCTGCTCTACAAAGTGAGTTCCAGGATAGCAAGAGCTACACAGTGAAACCCTGTCTCGAAAATCCAAAATAAAAAAAAGAGGGGAGCTATCCCAGTGTTTACCATTTTGCTAAGATATTAGTCACACCTTCACCTCCTGGACACTGGCTGTCTGATATCCATGAAGTCGTTTATGTTAAAAGGGAGGACATGCCTTAAAGGAGGGATATAAAATATGTATATTATTATACAAACAAGCTTTATGCCTGTGACAAACATCTACACTAGTGGAGGCCCACATCAGCTGGCCCTATTCCAGGAGTAGGAACCATGTCATTTGGTAATAATTAAATGGCAAAACAGGTAAAGAGATCCCAAGAAAACATTATTAAATGATTAATCTACTCCAAACTGTGCGTAGCAGAGACTAGAAGACATTCATACTTCTTAAAATTAGGATCTTACATTTTATGTAAGAATAAAAATAGTTAATGTAACTTTTACAATTCAATTTTTTAAGAATAGAAATGTGTGGAGTTATAGATATGGTTCAGTGGTTAAGAGCATTGGCTCTTCTGGAGGACATGGATTTGATTCTGAGCACCCATATATAGATGTTCAACCACCAGTATGTCACTCCAGTCCTAGAGGTTCTGATGTCCTCATCTGGCACTACAGACACTGCTCACATGTGTACATTATGCATTCAGGTAAAACACCCATACTCATAAAACTAAATTGATTAATTAAAAATATTTTTAAAGAATAAAAAAAGGGTGAATGTTTTCCTTAAAAAGGAAGGATTATTAATTGCTACACAAAAAGTGTACATAACACATGTTGAAAACAAGTGGTCAACAATAAAAGATATTAAATGACAAGCATAAATTATTAACATTAATTAAAACATTGAGAAAGTGCCCAGAGAAGGAAAAACTGGCATAGGAAAGTATTTCAGGTACTTTAAATGAAGGAATATTTCATAACATATTTTTTTTGCCAAGTAGGTGTTAATATTAAAGATCTCTATTTCAAACATAAGCACGACTTATGGCATTAAAGTATGTGTAATAAGAGCTGGGCTTGGTGGCGCACACCTTTAATCCCACCAAGTGGGAGGCAGAGGCAGGCGAATTTCTGAGTTCAAGGACAGCCTGGTCTACAGAGTGAGTTCCAGGACAGCCAGGGCTATACAGAAAAACCATGTCTCAACAAACAAACAAAAACAAACAAACAATCAAATAAAATTAATAATACATAGAATAATAGTACTTCTCAAAACTATTGGTATTCAAATGGTGTCAGTGTTTGGAGGCTGATTATGGGATGGATGCCCGGGTGTGGCAGTCTCTATATGGTCCATCCTTTCGTCTCAGCTCCAAACTCTGTCTCTGTAGCTCCTTCCAAGGGTGCCTTGCTCCCAATTCCAAGAAGGGGCAAAGTATCCACACTTTGGTCATCGTTCTTCCCGATTGGACTAAATATAGCTTGATGCATTTACTACATAATATATTATAAAATGTAAATATCTACACATGTATTGAATATTCCAAAATATAGTTTTCTTCCTCTAGATTTAAATGGTTTATGTGACATAATTAATGTTCAACTTCAATGGCATTACTTTTAATATTTTAAAGGAGAAAATATAGTTCGACTCTTTGAATGTTAGAAAACTATTTATTCTCCTTTTGCTTTCAGACAAAATCTTTACGTTCATTTACAGCCAATTCATCAAAGTGTAAACATTTTAGGAAATTAAAACAAGATGAATATTAAAATATGTTGCTAATAATTCCATAACTGAAACAAAGGAAAATCCAAGCAATTTTGTGCCTGATATAGATCAAATTATCATTTTGTATATGCTCTAATTTTATTGGTTGACTTTGGCCTCATGGAGAATGTATGTGTTATAAAGAGGAGCAATGTTTACCTTTTTTAAAAAATTATCAACATTTTATTATTTATGTGTGAGTGTTTTGCCTGTGCACATGTATGTGTACCACATGTGCATAGTGCTACAAGATGTCAGAAAAAGATATTGTCTCACCCTGCAATGAGAGTTGAAAATCATTTTGAGCTGCCCTGTTAGTACTAGAGATGAACCCTAGGTCCTCTAGGCCAGCAACCAATTCTCTTACCCACTGTGAAGTCATTCTAGGCTCCAACTTATTAAAAAAAAAAACAAAAGCTTATATTTCTTTATTTGATTTTTATGTGTACAAGTGGTTTCTTTCCATACATTTTTGTGCACTATGTGTGTGAGAGACTTACAAAGAGGTCAGAGGACAATGTCAAAAGCCCTTGGAAATAGGTAAAGGGTATTGTGAGCCACCATAAGTGCTGGAAATCAAGCCCATCTCCTCTGTAAAAGTAAACTGTTCTAGAATACTAAGACATCTCTCCAGTTCCTCTTTATTCTTTAAGGAAATTACTTAAGTCTTTTAACAGTAAATGTACACTTATAATTATGAAAACTCAGTATAGTCCAATTGTAGGATTCCGGTTTTGTGTTTTCTGTCAGATTCACTAAATCAAAATTGATGTCAGTTTTATTTTATACAAACATCCTTCCACCTACATGTAAACTCTTAATTTTTGTTTTTTTCAGGTTTAGGTGGCAAAAAATGTAGAAACAAAGTCATGAAGTTGTAAAGCAAATTTCTGTGCTTTTGTTCACTTCATGATCGTTACTTGACCAGTAAATGGACATGTTCTCACCACTGGATTCATGACTTCATACAAATTTCAGCATACTCTTAAATACTCTTTTTTTCTCCACCTTTAATGTCATGAATTTACATATTTTCTTGAAAATAAGCCTGTAATGTTTTGACTCCTTATATCCATATAGTCAGCATTTTCTTGGCATTCCTATGTAGAAAGGGGTCACATAAACTGAGAAGGTTTGCAAGTGCATTGAACAAGTAGGTGAGAAGCTTGGTAGCTTATATGTTCTTCCAGAACCTCTAAACAAAACTCCTTTCTTTCCCTTTAAATGAAGTACTGGTAAACCTATACTGAGAACTTGCTATTGCTCATAAAGCTGTTCAATTTGAGTGGTCCAAGGGTTTCTAGTTAGTCAGAAATCTGGATTGGCAGATTTTTATTTGCTTTTGTATAGAATCAAGGAACATCTCTGGTGACTATGTCTTGTCTCAGTGGAAATACTGTCATTTTTATTTGTACTTTTATAACTACAATAAAATGCCCTGGTCTCTTCAACTATAGATTTATATTCTTGGGGATTTACTTGATGTCTCTGATAGACTCACCAAATTGGTACATTACAACAAAAATTTCTTGTTGCCTGACAGTGTCAATCTGAGTCCAGTAGCTGTTGTATCTAAATTTGATTTTAAGTAGTGCTAAAAGAAAATGATACCCACAGAAGACTTACGTACAATACAGTCAGAAGACTCTTCATTAAGCTCATTTGTTTTTCTAATATCTATTATTTTCTACAGTTTATTAGTTCAAATGTTTAAACTGTAAGACATGTTCAATGTATATGTTAAATTGTAGTATACCCAGAAATGTGATAAATTACTAGAAACATTGTTTGTAAATTTGATTTGTATGTGTGTGTGTGTGTGTGTGTGTATGTAATAATTTCAAAATAGCATGAGAAGACTAAGTGCAGTCTATTGTGTCTAAATGTAGGATTCTGTAGAGCCTAAGATATTAGTTTATTGTCTTTTAAACTTATCTTATTTTCCTCCAGAAATCAAAAATCTCAACGTATGATAAAATGTGGGCATTTATGAGCAGCAGGAGACAGTCTGTGCTTGTCAAAAGCAATGAGGAAGGGATTCAACGTGTCCTCACCTCCGATTATGCTTTCTTAATGGAGTCAACGACCATCGAGTTTGTTACCCAGCGGAACTGTAACCTCACGCAGATTGGTGGCCTTATAGACTCCAAAGGCTATGGTGTTGGCACTCCCATGGGTAGGTAGCTTGGTAGCCACTCTATATTTACTCATTAATCTTAATTGTTATGAGAAAAGTGGAAAGCAGGGACTATACATAGTTCACAGAAAATTCTTTACCTACTGCATTTTAGGAACTCTTTTATCTATAAGAGCAGGTTAAAAGATTGGACATATGACAAGGAACTGGAAGAGGAAAAAGAATATGATCAAAATACTTTGTATGATAAATTTAATGAATTGGACATTTGCTTACATACGTAAAAGGAAAGAGGTGCAGAAAAGGGAATAGGAACAGAAAGGAGAGAGAGATAAATTATCACCTGCAGGGATTAAAAATGGGCAAACCGGTCTCAGGCTCCAAACTGAAAATGACCCTTAGAGGGTCTGAAAGTCAAGGAAACAAATTGATACCAGGTAGGAATTTGTGATTTCCAAATTTACACCTCAGCTACAAGTATAGTTTCATGGATTATTTATACTTGTTCAGTAATTAGTAAACACAATGGCACACAATTATACTTGAATGAAAGAAGCTTTCAGACAGAATTAGAACCACTGTCCTCAAATAGTTATTTGGTTCCTTATCATAATCAATCACATTGAAGACTATTATTATTATTACATTTACATAGTTTAAAATCTTATTTACCCATAAGCTACAATCAAAATATTTTAAAGGAATATATTTGGGCATGAGAAAAAAAGGTATTCTTTCTTTTGTCTTAGAGAGTTAGAGATAAATGCATAGAATATAATATAATACAGGCTTAGGTTATGGAAAATTTAGAGCTCCTCCAGGAATTCCCTAGGAGTCTGACTTATATCTTTAGCAACTTTAATCTTCAATGACAGCATTGTATTCTACTATGTCAGAGAAAGGAGCTTTCACTTTTACTTCCATTTAGTTATTTCCTTCTCTTTCATTACTTAGATTTTTTAGACATTGTCAAGGAGTCATATGTGTCTGGGGAAATAAATTAACGAAAAAATACTATAACTTTTTTGTAATGGCAAATTTGAAACAGGTCTGAGAAATTAGACTTTGCCTGCCCCTAAATTCATTTTTGCATTTTACAAAGATGCATGCCTGCCAGGCTCCTCTGTGTGCTTCATTTGGGTCCTCCCTCTCCATTCATCACCCTTAGTGTGATGATTACTGCCCAAAGTGGGCTGGGAACATTCAGAGTGGCTTGGAGAAAAGCTATTTAATTAGGGCAGCTCTGTTTACACAAAGACGTTAGTGGAGATATGAAAGCAAAGCTAAATAAGCACAAGCTGCTTTAATTAAGTGTGTGGTGGTGTTAAATCCCTTTCACAGTTTCCCTGACAGCAGCAATATTATTTTAATGTGACATTTACTGTGTGGTAGATGTTGGAAGTTGTAGATATTTTTACTCATAATAAGTTAACTGAATTTCCTAGCTCATTCAATATAATATTGTAGAAAAACTCTTAGAGATGTGAAAATCGAAAGGCAAATGACAGCAGTTTCCTTATGGAATATTTAGAACATGTGAGCAGCTATAATCTTGCCTCTTAATACACCATAGGTGATAATGCACTTAAGAAACCAGAGAGCATTTCTCTTTAATGGAACTTTTTCTGCTCTGTAGTAGAACCATTTGGTTTCTCTTTTGGGAAGATTGAGTCCATATTATACTTTGAGGACCAGGCTTGTAAGCTGGTAGGAATGCAGTACTTTATCAGTTAGAATTATTGTGCTTTGCTTTGCTGAGTTTTCTTTGGTACAAATATTGGAAATGGACTGCAGAGTTTCATTACTATTATGTTTTACAGTAATGAACTAATGGCATATTTCTTACATTTGCAACTTTTCTCACCACTTTCACTGTATATGCAATGTGACCCCAAGATGAGCATTTGGAGATCTGTGTTTATGGCTCTGCATTGTTGGTTCCCCTTTTGCAAGTATATTTAAATCAACAGTAAATTCTAAATAACCATTTAAATAGCTTCACAATCAATAGATAGTTTCTGTCAGTACTAAATTAGTAGTGATATCAAGGAAATCATAGGAGGCCCAGCTCCACTCTCAACTGAAGCAGTTGAGAACTTTTTCTCTTCTTCTTGGACTCAGGACAACCCAAAATTTCTGGTGTAGAGACAGAAAAGAATTTCAAGATTAGTTTATGTGAAGTAGAGCTGAGAATTAATAAGGATATTATATTTAAAAAACATTTATATGTAAAATATTTTGGTCATATTCCTTCTGCTACACTACTTTTCTCAGACCCATTCCACCTTGAAACCTCATATTCTTTCTCTCTTAGAAAACAAAAAAGCACACACTACATAAAAGAAGATTACAGAGTCCCTTTGGTGTTGGCCACCTATTCTTGATCTTGTGTGCTCTGTTACTCCATTGTTTGTTGGAAACAGATTTTTTCTCTCTCAAGACCCATCAATTACAAATAGCTAATTGCTGATAGGTGTGGGGAGGAATTTCTACTCACTTTCCTTTCTGTGTGCTGGGATTTTGTTTGGGTTTAACATGTGTAGTTATGTGCATACTGTGATGTATAAAATTAATCATGAGCCTTTTAAGAAGGAATGAGTCATTTGGGAACAAAGCAAGACATTCTATGGACCATCTCAGCACTCAGAGGCAGAGCCAGAGCAATCTCTTAGAATTCCAGTTTACATAGGTAGTTTTGTATTCCAGGACTGCTCAAAGAGATTCTTTTTAAAAATTTTGTACTTATTTTTTTTAATTCTTTAATCCTTTTTTACAGCCTAGATATTATCACCCTTCCAGTCTTTCACACAATTTCTCTCATCCCATATCTCCTCCCATGCCTGGGCTCCAAGAAAATGTCCCCACCCTACTTCCATCCCACCAGACCTCCCCACTCCTTGGGACTTCAAGTCTCTAGAGGGTTAGGTGTATCTTTTATGACAGAGTCCAAACCTAGCAAGCAGTCCTCTACTGTGTATACTGCCTGGTTGGTGATTAAGTGTCAGAGAGATCTCAGAGGTCCAGGTCAGTTGACACCACTGGTCTTCCTTTGGGGCCACCCTCCTCTGGGGCAGAGGGAGTGAGGAACATGGATGGAAGAGGAGACAGAGAATGGAAGGGGGAACATGATCAAGTATTGAGCAGGGAACAGGATTGAAGCCCTGAGGGCCAGTAGATAGAATGAAAACAGGCAATCTCAGGAGATTCTTTCACAAAAAAAACACAAAAAACAAAAAACAAAAAACAAAAAACAAAAAACCAAACATAACGACAGCAACAAACAAACAGTTTTTGCAAAAGCATTTTGTATTTAGGCTTTTGGAACTATCATGAAGAGCTGTTGGAAAATTAAAATGACAATGATGGCTATTGAATGTCACCCGACAGTTGGTAACATCACAAGGATGTGCAGGATAGCAAAAGAAAGTGTCAATGAAGGGACTGGTAGCCCAAGTGTATTGGCTTAGTTTGCTGTTGTTGCAATGAAACAGCATGAACAGAAGTAGTTGAGGAAAAGAGGGTATGTAGCTTACACTTCTACATCATAGTCCATTCTTGAAGGAAGTCAGGGCTGGAACTCAGCTAGGGTATACGCCTAGATACAGGAGGTGATGCATAGTATATGGAGGACTGCTGCTTACTGGCTGTCCCTCATGTCTTGCTCATCCTACTTTCTTATAGAACCCCAGGTGACCAGTTCAGAGCTGGCCCCATCCACAAAGGTTGGGTTATCCCACATCAACCATTAGTTAAGAAAACATACTGCAGGCTTGCCCTCATCTTATGAAGGCATTTTTCTGAGTTGAGGCTACCTCCTCTCTGATGATTCCAGCTTGTATCAAGTTGTCAGAAAAGGAGCCAGCACACTACCCAAGGTAATATTCACATAAGACTGGTTGATTGCCACTTTAACATATCTACATTTGAAAGGAATATTGTTTCCATATTGGCAACTTTACTTTCACAGTAAATGTCAGTGTGCTGGAGTTCTTGCATCTCAGTTGGCATAGACCAAACTCCAAGGTAGGAGCTGCTCCCACCCCATCCCAAAGACTTACAATTGTTGCTGTCTTTTGCTGCCTTATCATAGTTGAGGATTTTTAATGCAATACCACTATTAAATACATTCTGTCATTATAATATTTAATAATTTAGCTATAAATATTATTCTTGTAAAATATTTTGCATTATTGAATGTAAAATACTTGCATCAGTCATCCTTGAACAAGTTTTAACTTATAATATCTGTACCCATCTCAGCTTACACACAGCTATGAACTATGTCACTAAGTTTTATGATGGTAATACTCTACCCTGACATTTGAAAAATATATATCCATTTGTTCTGGTTTGCTTTCTAATATTAAGTGAGATTTACTGCTTCTTTATTTTGTATTATTTAATAAGTAGGAGATGTGTAATCGTTACCAAAGGAGGCACATTATTTTTTTTGAGGCAGATGCCAATGTTTATAAAAATAAAAATCAGTATGAGAAGCATGTTTTCTTCCAGTTCTACTCATCATCCATTTCTAGAATTCCCAATTTATCATATAATAAGTACTGTAATATTCATCATTACAGATGCATGAAATTGCTGGCCTTCAGTTTTTCAGCTTTACTAAAATGAATGAATACATTTGTCTTCATTAGTTTAACATAATGCACAAAAATTGATGCAAATTATTCATCTTTCTGCAGGTCAACTCTTTCATTAAAATGCATTCTATTTTTCTTTGCATAAGGCAGCATAATTTTAATCTTACTAAAATGATTGTGCAAGTGTAAATTGGAATTTAGTAATTTTCAGTAACTAAACTATGCAGAAAAGAAGTCAAATTACACCTGTAGATATGATGTGTTTCTGGTACATTTTTTATGTCTAGATTACATGCCACTGAAAACAGATGAGGACTCAGTAAGCTTTACTGCTCCACAGACACTGACAGTCTCAGCATGCTGGAGCCTAGGAAGCTTCCAGAGCAGATTTGATGAATTGGGAGCAACCGTGTGAGCAGCCTTCATTAATATTGTAATATGATGACCAATTTTACCCAAACTCTGTAGAAACTGGATGAATTCTCATGGAAACAGAAAATTTGTATAGATTTTATGTACAAAGAGTGGATTATTCAATTCATTTAGTGTTCTGTGCTGATTACGCCAAGAACATTAATCCAAATTCGGCTTCAAATTATATAGCCACAGTGAATATGCCAAGCAATCATCCTAGGGTTGTTTGGACACGATATGTTAGGGCACTTACTATCCTAATGTGATAGGCACATTCTTAGCATGATACATGGTACATAAGGCCATCATAATGAAACTTACTCAAATTATGTTGTCACCTATGTGTCCCAGATGCACTAGGAAGATACTATTGTTTGAGACACATCTCATTTATCTTACACAAGCATTCTTTTGTGATTTTAGATAATTCAATATGTAAGTATTTCTTCATGTAGACTGTATTACATTATTTCACACACAGGTTATATAGACTTAATTGCTTCGTAGCTGCATATAAATTAAATACAATTTCTATTCAAAACATTCTACTAGTTGATATGGGATATAGACAATATTTACTATTGTCAAATCATACATTTTATCTCATATATATATGCAATTAGATGAACAGCTAAATTGGTTGGAAGGTACAGAGTTGCTATATGCCCTCTACCCCAAATATGCATAGGTTTCTTTATAGTTATATACTTAATAATCAGATGAATAATGTATTTGTTAGTGGACCTATATTGACATATCATCACTGACCAAGCCAGTTCAGTCAGTCAACAGGTTCTCCAGGCCAGGAGCAAGGATTAACATGAAAAAAAGACAATTAGTCAACACTGTAGCATGACCCCATCCAGTTCTGAGGCTGAGGTGGGTTTATTTTTTTTTCCAGTCTGCATTTATACCGTTTTAATTACATGCAAATAAGGTCAGTTCTAGGTTAAGGTACAAGCAAGACAGTATACACAAATAGTCAAGTAACAAGCAAGGCAATAAATGAAGTCCAGAGATCAGTGTTTCAAGGAGCTTATCAGGATGTCAAAGATATCTGAGCTTACTTCTCTAGTCTAGCCCAAAGTCATATTCTTGCCTGAAGCCTAGTTCTTTGGTCTAGTCCAAAATCAGATTCCTGCCTGAGCTTATTTCCATATCCTGGCTCAATATCAAATTCCTGCCAAACAACCCCAAAGGCTCTCCACACATCACACAAAGTCTTCTGCTTATTTTAGGATTGGCTCCACATTGTGCAGTCATGGATTTGAAGAGCTATCCAACCACTACTTTCATCACAGTAATATCATTGGGTAGCTCCTGAACTTTGTCTATAAATTTCTTCTCCTTGAATTTCTTGGTAATCATTGATAATTATACTGGCTTCAAAATTTCTCCAGAATTCCATGTGCTTATAACCAAACCTTTTCTGATTTAACATTTTATGTAGTAGTATATGCTTAGGCTATTTCCACGTGCTCTCAGATTTTATTTCTAATATTTTTTAGAGTTATGAACATTGCCTGTTTCCTCAAAGTACATACCTTACTTACATTCCCATCTGTCAGAAGATCTCTTACTTGCTTCTAATATTCATCCATTGTTGATAAAGCATCTGTACAATCCATTTCTAAGCTTTTGCTTAAATATAAAATTTCAATATATTTAGATAAATGCAAAAGGGCATAATTTTTGAATGTCATGGTAAGATAAATTATAATAAGGAAAAACTTGAGATAGAAGAAGGACATAGTATGACTTGTTTTTGAAATTGTTTATTTATTATGTAGCTATTAAGTACTATAAAAATTTTAAGCAAAATATGAGGGGCACCATGATCTCAGGGATCAGAAGTTTCCCCACTATTGAGGGACCATGATGTGATCATAAAGTTAGTTTCTTCACCATGAAAAGGATAGCATAAAAAGAAAAATTCAAAGCTGCTCAAAAATTATGTTTATACTGAACAAGTACATGCATCCCCATAGGAACTGGAGACTCTACTCACAAAACTCAATATGACCAGCAAAGATGTAACTTAAATATAAAATTTGATTCTAGCTTTAGACAGTTTTATTTTTGCTGCCAGAGCTTTAATTATCAAGGCACCGAGTGAGAAAAACTCAAATTATTAAAATAAGCACAGGAGTTTCTAAGCACATTTATCACCATAGTGCTAAATGAATGAGAACTGTAGTATAGAATCTTTTGCTGCCTGACAACAGGCTAAAGGAGAAAATAAAATCCATTGATCGCTTTATACATGCTGCGGTATTCTCTTGTCTGTACATGAAAATTTATGCATGCATACACAGAAAATAAATATTTTTTAGAAAAGAAATAAAATAAATAATTGTATAGTTGCTTACTGCACCCACTCTAGTACTTCCATACTCTAGTCATATGTTAAAACTTAAAGGGGGGAATGCCAGGGCCAAGAAGCAGGAGTGGATGGGTTGGGGAGCAGGGTGAGAGGGAGGGTATATGGGACTTTTGGGAGAGCATTTGAAATGTAAATGAAGAAAATATCTAATAAAAAAAGACTTAGAGGAATTCATGCTTGAGGGGTATATTCTTTAAACAGTTTGTAGACTAATATCCCTCAAAAAGGATGAATGACTACAGGCAACTGATCTATTTGAGAAAAGTATTTAGAATTCTTTATGCTAAGAATCATGGCACAGTTACTTACACACACATATATGCAAACTGTTAGAGTCCATAAATAAACAGAATTTGAATAATCAAAATTAATATTAATATATGAAATTATGCCTTCATACATTAACATTAATTTATAAAAATATCCTCTGGAACTCACAGAAAGGAAGTTATATCTGAATGTTATCTAAATTTGGGCCATGGCCAGCAGAGAATATAATGATAACTAGATAAATAAAAATATAAAGTAAAGGAAAATGAAGTACTTTGGGAGTATAAACTACTTGTCACAAAATCAAGAAAGAACTATTATGCCCTAAACATTTAACCAGATGTTAAGTGTTATTAGTGGAAAGCAGCTACAAATTTTGATTTTTTTCATAAATTAATTTAGTTAATCATGATATATATATATATATATATATATATATATATACATATATATATATATATATATATATATTTCTTGTTGCCCAAATAGTAGCTTTTCTTGGATGCTAGGTGTCGAGACTTTGGGGATACAAGTACATCCCACATGATGATTCATATATATATTTGCAACAAAAGGTGAAAATGGGGCCTAATGAGTTCTATCTGTACATAAAAAGGCAGGATGTGTGGTGGAGATGGACACAGAGCTCTCAAAAGGAACAACACATTTCTGACAGAGTGGAAATGTGTAATAACATTAGTAATCACTGTCACTAAAGGGTGTAGATATAAATAAGGGTAATTATTCTCTTCAAGGCCATAAAATTATCTTAACAGAATAGAATTTTTACAATTATTAATAGATATAAAGAAAAATTTTATCATTGAATGATGGTTTTGGGTTATTATATTTATGTATTTTAAAGAAAAGGAATACATGCTAATAGAATTCTGCTACCCCAGCTGAATGGATTAGTTCCCATTCCCATCCCAATCATTAGACTTTAAACAAAATAAGATGACTTCCCCCATGGAAATATAGGAATATAATTCACGTGTTCTTCAAGGAACTTTGAATGAGAGAACATTAAAAATCCATAGAATTGATGTCGTACCACAACCTTCATAGAGAGATAAAGATCTTTTAAAAAAAGTAAAAAAAGAAATCTGTATTTTATAAATATTTTTCTGTTTTGCTCTTTAGTAAGTAGATATGTAACCCTATATTTTGTTAATCTTTAATGTGAATTTGCAAGTAACATTTGCTTTGGAACAGAAATCAAGATTCTTTCATTAGTAAACTACTTTACAATGAAATACAAATGTATATTTCCCAAAAATATAAGATATGAGTTAAAACTCAGTTTGGAAAATGCTGTTTGATATGTAAAGAAAATACTTATTGAAAAGATTATTTCTGATTTAGTCAAAAAATGTAACTTCTAATTTGAAAGTAAAGGAAAATGGAAAACTGTGGTGACATATACTGGTGATCTTAGCAACTTCTGAGAAAAAACATAGGCTCCACGAAGAAAGCAAACATTTAGTCGGAGGTTGGGAGAGATGTAAAAATGTGACTTCTTTCATTAAAACATAGCAACTACTACACTCTGTCCTGAAAAGGCTTTCTTTCCTATTGGTAAGTCTTTGTCAATATCAAAGTTATGGAAGTTGCCCTTATCTCATTGTTACTATATTATTGAGGTGCACTAAAAGAGAATAATGATAAGAACTATGTTTGTCCAGAGAAGAAGTCATTAATAGACCAAGTAATTCAATAAATTCTGCAATGCAATAAATTGTGTACTTCAAAACAAACTATGCATGTTATGAGTTATGTAAAAGTAAGGTACAGGGAATAGTATAAAAGAAGAAAATCAGACATGAAGAAAAGGATAAGAAGATTGCAAAAGGTAGATGTAAAGACAAATGAAAGGAAAGAAAAGGATAGGGAGAAAAAGAAGCAAAAGAAAAATTATAGGTGCAACTCAACGGAATTGGCAGGAGAGTAGAGAAACGGGGAGGGGAAGAGAGGAAAGAAGGAGGGAAGGAAGGAAGGGAAGAAGGAAGGAAGGAATTGTCTCTTAATAAAGTCATAAGTTAACTCAAAACATAATAGTTTTTTGATTTGTTTTGTACTTTTTTCTTTAAATTAGTTAATTATTTAACTTATTTACTTATTCACTTTATATCCTGCTCATTGTGCCTCTCACGGTAGCCCTCTCCCACAATCCTTCCCTCCATGTCCCCCTGCCTTTCTGCTCTGAGCAGGTTGCAACCTCTCTGGGTATCCCCTATCCCACCCTGGCCCATTAAGTCTCTGTGAGGCTAGGCACATCCTCTCCCACTGAGGCCAGACAAGGTAACTGAGCTAGAAAAACATATCTCATTCACAGGCAACATTGGAATAGCCCCCTCTCCAGTTGTTGGGGACCCACAAGAGAGAGGACCAAGGTACACATCTGTTACATATGTGTGGGAAAGGCCTAGATCCAGCCCGTGTGTGTTCTTTGGTTGGTGGTTCAGTCTCTGAGAACCCCATGGTTCAGGTTAATAGACTCTCTGGTGTTCCTATTCACTTTGGGGCAGCAAACCTTCCTCCCGTTCTTCCATGAGACTTCCTAAACTGTGGGTGTCTGCGTCTGTCTAAATTAGCTGCTGGGTGGCATGTCTCAGTTTATTCTTCCTAAATAGCTTTACAATATAAAAATATGTATCTGAAGATATTTTAGTGAAGTAATAATTTTACATAAAGTTACTTGATAAAAATGTATTATTTAAGACATTATGAATAACTTTCTGGCTGTGCAAATGCTACATATGAGGTTTTTCGTGTGCATTCATTCATTGTCATAGCATCTAGAATAGTCTCCCATCCAATCTTAAGCATGTACAATCCTTGTTTTGGTTTCTAGGTCAGATAAGATCAGGTATGCTTACAGTGATTTGTTGAGAGACTGAAATGGTCTGTATACCTTTTTTGAGCACTCATCTTATAGTTCAAATCTCAACTGATAGATCAAAAGACTTTTACAGAGTAAACATATATGTATGCCTTCTTTCTCCTGACATTGTTTGTCCTCATCCCTCTCTCTCCCTTCTTATGTAGGTAAAAGCATTTATTTTGTTAACTTGCAAAGAGTTAATTTCAAAACTGTAAAGATCCTTCAGTCTTTAGAATACATTTAAGTGACTAAGGAAGGTCCCAAGAGAAAGACTAAAAAAGGAACAAATGAGAATAATGTTCATAATGAAGATTGAGACTAATTTTAGCTTCAAGCAGTATTTGTTTACTTCTAAGAGAAAAAAAAGCTTGGTGTATCTTACCATGTTTAAGTGTATAGTTTTTGGTGAAGTGTTTTATATAACCTCACAAATGATAAGTGTATCTGACAATTTAAATGAAACTGGAACTAAGGACATCTTGTCAAGGTAGACTCCAACGAATCTCAGATATTTGTATTTGTCTTCTTTAATTCATGCATGGTTATCTACTCTTTATGCATTGGAGTTTGACTTTCAGATGACAGAGCATTTGTTATGATAGACATATTTATGAATTGCTCTTTTGTTATCTAATGAAATGTTAAGAAGGTTTTGAAAATTAAACCTCATGCTGTGTATGGTATGCTAGGGAGGCAGAGACAGGTTGATTTTCTAGGTATAGGTATAGGTATAGGTATAGGTATAGGTATAGGTATAGGTATAGGTATAGGTATAGGTATAGGTAAAAGTTGAGGTATATAGAATTGATATAAGTGGTCAACTGCCGTATTCTTTCTAGACCATCATATATCTCTGTATGCCAGACTGAGGAGGGCAAAGCAGAGGTGGAAATGAATAGGTTCCATAGGGCTCTGGCCAGCCCAGGAATGCTGGGAGTATTATTCTTCTTCGAAGAGAGGCAAAGAAGTTTGGGAGGCCTGCACATGGCAGGTAAGCCAGAGTATAAGCTATGATGCTCTGATATGAGCCTATACAGTCAATGAGAGCCTGATCACCTAGGCAGGTCCAAGATTCAGTAGAGGATGTTTCAGGAGAGGGAATTCTTCTCCAAGTGTTCCAGTCAAAAGGATAGCCACTCTCAGACAAAAGTCAGTGAAATAATTTCTGCAATTTATTCTATGTGAACAGGGACTATATGAATTTTGGGGAAGTGGGATGGGATTTGGGATTTGTGGGTAAGTGTTTTCTATTGGTTGAGTTTTAGGTGTTAATGATGCTCTATTTGCTTGGAGGACTCCAGGTACTACAATGGATGATTGACTGCTCATGGTCCTCTTAGCTGGGTTTCATGGATACATGCTCCAGAGCAACTACAAAGACAGGTGGAAAGCCACCCTACTCCTGATTTCTAAAATTTGTGAGATTCTGAGGTTTGAGCTCACTCGGCCTTACCAGCTCTTTGCCCTATCTGGTGGCATAGCCCACTTTCCCCACAGATATAGATGATTAGATGATATAGATGTTAGAGATGATATAGTTCTAGATAGATAGATACAGATAGAGGTGATAGAGATGATGATTGAGATGGTGATAAATATAAATAGAGGTAATAGTGATAGAGATATGCTTCTTTCATGCAAAAATTATTGTAGTGATGTTCACTGAGCCTATCTTCAATGCTCCTTAAATTCATGTTATATTCTGACCAAGTCTATGATTTACCTCATTTTTTGCTTTCATAGAATACCCTGACAAAAGAAAGAAAGAAAGAAAGAAAGAAAGGAAGAAAGAGAGAGAGAGAGAGAGAGAGAGAGAGAGAGAGAGAGAGAGAGAGAGAGAGAGAGAGAGAGGAAGGGAGGGAAGGGAAGGGAAGGGAAGGGAAGGGAAGGGAAGGGAAGGGAAGGGAAGGGAAGGGAAGGGAAGGGAAGGGAAGGGAAGGGAAGGGAAGGGAAGGGAAGGGAAGGGAAGGGAAGGGAAGGGAAGGCAAGGGAAGGCAAGGGAAGGCAAGGGAAGGCAAGGGAAGGCAAGGGAAGGCAAGGCAAGGGAAGGGAAGGGAAGGGAAGGGAAGGCAAGGGAAGGGAAGGGAAGGGAAGGGAAGGGAAGGGAAGGGAAGGGAAGGGAAGGGAAGGGAAGGGAAGGGAAGGGAAGGGAAGGGAAGGGAAAAGGAGAGGTGAGGCAAGGTGAGAGGAAAGAAAGAATGGTTATTTCTCTTCCAGTTCAAGTATAGTTTCTCACTGAGACATGGAAATCTATAGTTAGCAGTAGCTTGAAGCACCAGCCCTGGGTCACATAACTTCCACCATAAGGAAACAGAATAATAAGTGCTAGCAGCTGATGTCCTCTCCCTCCATTTTGTAAAGTCCAGGATCCCTAATTGGAATGATGCCACCCATAGTAGATAGGTCTTCCTGAATTGACAGAAACACACTATAGTAGGCCACAAGCATACCCAAAAGCACACCTCTCAAGTTATTCTGTTTCTCTAAAGTTAATAATGAACACTCTGAAAACTTGAGCAAAACTTAGAACCAATTTCTGTGTACTTCACCCAAGCTAAGTGTATGGCCGTGCATATGAATGAAGAGAATACTGTTCTTTATTTTAGCATATTTTAACATATCTTAACTAAATGATATGTTAGTTCACATTTGAGATTAACTGGTGCCTTGAGTAGAAATACTCTTTATAGAACAGCACATCATGCGTTAAAGAATTAATAATTTATTTTTGAAGCACTTGTCTTAGTTTCATTTATATTTAATTATATTTTATTTATTTATATTATGATGACAAAATACCATGACCAAAACACTTGTAAAAGAAAATGTTTAACTTGATGCTCATGGTCACAGAGGGATAGAGTCCATAGCAATCAATAGAGGGAGCATGGCAGCAGGAGACAGCCCTGCACTGATGCAGAGATTTAGAATTTTTACTATTTTATCATTATTATTGAACTATGAAGTCTTTTAAGATATTCATTCATTCATTCATTCATTCATTATGTGGCTTTTTTACATAGGATTCCTCTGTGTAGACCTGGCTGTCCTGGAATTCTATCTGTAGATTATACTTGCCGACTCAGAAATCTCCCTTTGCCACCTGGGGCTGGGATTATGCACACTACCACTTCCAGTTCTTTTTATTTTTGAAATTATAGTGCAACTGCAACATTTATCTTTTCCTCTTTCTTTCTCCAAATCCTCCCATAAACTCCCCCTTGCTCTGTTGCATATTAATGATTCTTTATTTGAAACCATACATACATCATACAAACTTAGAAAGTTATTTTTGGGGTTATATACATATATGCAAAACTAATGAAAAGAGAGCTTACATCTTGATCAACAAGCATGATACAGAGACAGAGCTAACTGGAGCTAACAAAGGCTTTTGAAGCCTTAAAGCCTGCTTCTAGTGACACTCCTTCCCTAACAAGACCACACCTCCCAAACTTTGCAAGTAGTTTTGCCTACTGAAGACAAAGTATTCAATTCACTAGCCTATTGGAGCCTTTCTCATTCAAACTACAACATTACTCTTATTTTTAAAAAGCCTAGGTTAAATTACAGTTAACAAGTTAATACAAGTTATTTACTGTCATTGATTAGCTTCCTATCCCATTGCTAAGTATTTTGGTAAATATTCAAAGGGCAGTCTATTGACTTTGTAAGTGCAGTTAAAAATGTTAATTGCACATTACTGAGATCAAGAAAGCCAGCATACTGAGGGGGGTTGGAAAAGGAGAATTTAAGTATTCACAATCATTGCTAGAAACAGGAAACCTGCCATTTGCTGAGAAGTAGCTTGTTTGCATTTATTTCTTGTTTGTCCTTGAAAACTAGTGGGGATACCATATCTGAAGATTGTAGAAAAGGATGCCAACACAGTTTGGTGAGTTTGGTAAATTTTCAGGAATGTAATATTTTCTAAGTCCCTTCCTGTGAGGTCAGGGCCCTCCATTTGTGTGCCTATTTACCAAATAGCAGCAACTCACAAATCTTGCTCATCACTGTACTTTTGAAGATGAAACCATGCCTTCTCACTTGAAGATATGCTGTTTCCACAGCCTCTCTTGGTATAAAAATATTTGTTCAGACACTATGTAGCTAATTGAAAGTCAATTTGATAAAGTACCAAATATAAAGTATATTTCAAAGATAAACAAGAGTTCAAATTATAGAAAAGTTGCTAAAAATCTTTTCTAGAAACCATAAACTTTTACATAACACAATAAAGGCCTACTTAAAATAAAAAGAGAGAGAGAGAGAGAGAGAGAGAGAGAGAGAGAGAGAGAGAGAGAGAGCTAACCAGTTAGGTTTGCTCAATCTTAATCTCTCCAGGTACACTTAAAAAAAATCCGTATTTATTTTTTACAATTTCATGCAAAGCATTTTGATAGTATTATTTTCCTTATCCTAACTCCTCAGCTTCTCACTTTACTTTACTTCTTTACTTCCTTACCTACCCAACATTTTGCTATATCTCATTTTAAAAACATTCTTTCCACAAAAATACCATAGCACTTGGCAACTGAAAAGCAAATGATCAGCCTTAGAAGCCCATGCATACAAGTACTGTATTTATATATGTAGAAACACACACAGGCACACGCACGTGCGCGCGCACACAGACACACACAGACACACACACACACACACACACACACACACACACACACACACCTGTTTAACAACAATTAATGAATATGAGACCATATATTTGACAGAGAGCAAGAAGAAGTATATGGGCGAGTTTGTAGGGAGAAAAAGGAGAAATTATGTAATTTTAATCTAAAAAAATAATAAATTAGTGAAAAAAAGCCCTCCCTACCCCCTTGGAAAACAAAACATCCCCCCCCCCACAAAAAAAAATCATAGACTCTTATTTGTTATCACCAACTACTGTTCATCATTGTGTCTGCCCTGGAGTGTGAGTGATGTACCCAATATCACATCACTGAAGGAAACCAATTTTCCCTTACCCAGCAGCTATCAATTGCAAATAGCTTCTTGGCAAAGGATGGGACTTTGTGCCCACCTGCATATGTCTCTTCCTTGCTGGTGTTTTGTCAGGCATGAGCATATGCAAGTCTTATACACGATGTCAAAGTCTTTGTGAGTTTGTATGTATATTTGTTCTGTTATATGTGGAAAATGCTTGTTTCTTTTAAGTTGTCAACTGTCTCTGGCTCTTAGGACCTTTCCACCTTCTCTTTCTATACATCCCTGAACATTTAGGAAAGGATTACGATATAGATACCCCTTTTGAAGCTGAATACTCCAAAGTTCCTCATTCTATGCATACTTTCTAGCTGTGAATCTTTTAGTTAATTACCATCTATTGCAAAAGAAGCTTCTATGATAAGTACTGAATGATAAACTACTCTATGGATATACCACTATATCATCAGTGGTTATTTTTTTGCTACAAAAATCAGACACAATAATAATAGTACATTTTTCCTAGGTCCCATGATATATGTAGTATCAGACTTTTTTTTTTTTTTTTGCTTGATTAAGCACCATGAAGTATGGGATGTATCTCATTGAAAATGTGTATATCCAATTTTATTTGGGGATCGTTCATAGCATTTGTGGCAGTATTTAACCAGTGGGCAAATCTGGAAAGCAGGTTGTTGTTATATCTTCCAGGGTTCATAATCAGGTAAGATTTATCATTAATTATCTTCTCTAGAAGTTATCTCACATTCTGGCACAATGAATAATAAATAATAAAAGTGAAATTGTCAGATGAGCATTTTATGACATAAAGTTGTGGTACTTTTTAGGAATAATGCTTTACTGACAATGTGGAAGGCAGCCCCTAGCCTGTGATATTTGTAAGGGACTATGGTACTCTTTTGTCTAATAATTGGAGAAGATATAGCCAATTCCTGTTACTGGCTTTTTTATTTTGTAGCATACAATGTTTAGTCGGAGTGCCCCCATTTTTAAGTTAATTCCATATATATATATATATATATATATATATATATATATATACATATATATAATATATATATATATATATCTGTCTCTGTTTCTGTCTCTCTCCCTCTGTATATCTGTGTGTGTGTGTATGTGTGTGTGTGTATGTTTTACGAAGCTTCTAAAGTAGTATGCTTAAAAAGACCCAATGTGTTAATTGTTCCTCGCCGTATTCTCTTCCCCATCCTGCCCTCCCACCTCTTTCCTTTTCCTTGGAAGATCCCTTCCCTCAACCTCACTCCTAAATGGTTATGTAACTTCTCTCAGTGTTCTAACGAAAACATATATATCTAAAGCATAAAAGCTAACATCCATACACAAGAAAAAATACAATGTTTATCTTTCTGGGTCTAGAATAATATATTGATACAAGGATTCCATAAGGTCAGGCTAGGCTTGAATTTACTCTATAGCCTAAGGTGATCATAAATTACTGATTTGCCTGTCTCTGCTTCCTAAGTGCTAGAAGAACAGTTGTGTATCTCCCTGCCTAACTTTATCATTTTTAACAGGATATGAGAGGATGGTGCTTAAGATTTTCCTTTTCCTTTATTTTGATAAGCGGTCTATAAGTAGAAACATATTTACATAAATCATTTGCAGCACTGAGTTAAACCTTAAAGATTTAACATATTTCTGTAAGCAGAAAAGCTATATAAGGTGATTTGTGCCCCTACCCAAAGAACATAAGATACAGTGTTCTTAGAAGAAACTTTAAAAGCAAACTCTTTCGGGCAGAATAAACAAGGTCCTTTGCAGCAAATGTTGAAGGATAAAGGTAGTTTGATATTTCTATCTATGCTCTAGTCATCCTGGTAGCAAGATCATACTTACCATGTAGTTGCTTATATTTCTCTATCTTCATAAACACAAATACTAAATTTTATTATTGTTATCTCAACTGTAAGGAATACAGTCTAAAACTTAAAACTATTAATGACAATTAAGAAATCTTAACATTATTGACACTTAACACTCCTGCACCCATACCCAAGAGATGTTCCAACCTATAACAAGAACACATGCTCCACTATATTCATAGCAGCCTTATTTATAATATCCAGAAGCTGGAAAGAACCCAGATGTCCCTCAACAGAGGAATGGATACAGAAAATGTGGTACATTTACACAATAGAGTACTACTACTCAGCTATTAAAAACAGTGAATTTATGAAATTCGTAGACAAATGGATGGATCTAGAGAATATCATCTTAAGTGAGGTAACCCAATCACAAAAGAACACACATGTTATGCGCTCACTGATAAGTGAATTTTGGCCCAGATGCTGGGAATACCCAATATACAATTCACAGACCACTTGAAGCTCAAAAAGAAGGAAGACCAAAGAAGAGAGACAGAGACAATGTGTAGAGCAGAGACTGAAGGAAAGGCCATCCAGAGACTGCCCCACCTGGAGATTCATCCCATATACAGTCATCAAACACAGATACTATTGTGGATGCCAACAAGTGCTTGTTGAAAGGAGCCTAATATAGCTGTCTTCTGCTAGGCTCTGCCAGTGCCTGACTAATACAGAGGTGGATGCTCCCAACCAACTATTGGACTGAACACAGGGTCCCCAGTGGAGCACCTAGAGAAAGGACCAAGGGAGCTGAAGGGGTTTGTAGCACCATAGTAGGAACAACAGTATGAACCAAACAGTACGGGACTAAATCACCAACCAGAGTCCACATGGAGGGACCCATGGTTCCAGCCTCATATGTACCAGAGGATGGCCTTATTGTGCATCAATGGGAACCTTTGGTCTTGTGAAAGCTTGATACCCCAGTGTAGGGGAATGCCAGGAAGCAGGGGTGGGTGGGGTTGATGAGCAGTGTGAAGGGGGAGGGGATAGGGGTTTTCCGAGGGGAAACCAGGAAAGGGAATAACATTTGAAATGTAAGTAAAGAAAGTATCTAATAATAAAAAAGGAAATCTTAACATTATTGGGCCATAGGATCCTAAAACTATGAATGACATTGCCATAATAATTTTTATAATCCAACTTTAAGCAACCAGTGACAGTTTATTGATATCAAATAGGAAAAATCAAATGCCAGTATCCACACAGTATGAAATGCTATTGAAACTTTCCTACTAGTGATCATGACAACCTTGACTTACTGGTTTAAACTAGAGGTGAGATTTCCCACGACTTTCCTAGAAGTGGAGAATGCAAAAAACTGCATTCCTCTTTTCTTATCTAGGTGTTTCCTGACAAAATTCTGTACACGATCCATTTCCTTTAGTGTGTTCCTGGTTAATATTTTATTAATTAGCCAATAATCGAAGTCCTTATTTTATATGGAGTCATTTTCTGTCATCCAAATAGTTTGTCTTTGTAATCTAAAAAGCATCATTCTGTACATAAAAAAATATACACTAAACAAAGTCTAAAAGCCTACTGGTTTAGTTATCTTATTAAAATTCTGATTTATGGTGTTCTACTTTGTTCATTGATACTAGGAAGCATTTGTAAATTCTGTTTTCTACTCATGAGCTTTAATTGCAAAACTGTTTTCCTTGAAATAGTTAATGAATATCCTCTTTTCTCAGGTTCTCCATATCGAGACAAAATCACCATAGCCATTCTTCAGCTGCAGGAGGAAGGCAAGCTGCACATGATGAAGGAGAAGTGGTGGCGAGGCAATGGCTGCCCAGAGGAGGAGAGCAAAGAGGCCAGTGCTCTAGGGGTGCAGAATATTGGTGGTATCTTCATTGTCCTGGCAGCCGGCTTGGTGCTCTCAGTTTTTGTGGCAGTGGGAGAGTTTTTATACAAATCCAAAAAAAACGCTCAATTGGAAAAGGTAAATGTCACATTTTTGCAATTTAAAACACTGATTTTTCTTCTGATAAAACACAAGTAATCTATTTTCTGCTATTTCCAACCATGAGAAATGCTTTCAGCTGTGGCTGTTAATTGTCTCATATCATTCATTCTACCTACCACTAAAATGTATATTTTGTGAAATATATCAGTATATTTCGCAAAGACACATGGTCATCCTCATAATCTTTAAATTTATTGATTAAATGTTTAATTGTCAAATGCAGGAAAAGTAGATATCTCTATCTTATTTAGGACTAAGTAATATAGATATGTATATATTGAGAGAGAGAGAAGAATGTACATATATTTACTTGAAGTTCAGTGCTGTTAAATTAATGGAAGGCTATTGTTACTGAGGGAAGAAAAATCAGAAATGATATTATAAAAATAGAAATATTCTGTCCAAAATAATTTCAGGTTTTAAAAACAGCAATTTGAAGCTAGATAATAAATAAAATTTAACTTCAGTAGAATTCTCTCAGATTCTTTTGTTAGAAAAATTTTGCTTGCATTATAAAAACTATTAATAATTTTCCAAATTAATAAATATATACAAATATTGTAGTTTTGCCACTACATATTTTTCTTAATGAGTGTTTTACTTATTATATTAAACATCTTTATGAAAATATGTAAAGTCACATAGGTGTTAGTATAATTTTTCTTTGTACTTAAATATATTTAGTCACTTGTACAAATACTTTTGTAATTCTAGAATAAAAACTTTGTGATCACTTAACTTCTATATTTTTGGTTCTGTAAGTATAAAGAAAAATATAAAAATCACACAGATAGTACACATCGCTTCTGTATGTACATTTACATCTCTAGAATTGAAATGAGCAGCATTCTTTTCTATCTTCCAGTGCTGTATTTAGTTTTCTGTATATAATCGTCTTGGTTTTTGTTTTTAATAAAAGTATAAATTTTTTTAGAGATTTAGTCAATGTATAAGAGTGAGATTGTCTCTTCAGTACTAGGAAAGTTTATGAAGTTTTATTGTCAAAACTACAAAGCAGAAAAATGGTATTTAAAAGTATGATAGGCAATGTTAAAACATGTAAAATGCATTGTGCTAATATTCTTTGAAATGTACATACCAGGAATTATTTTTGTAAAAGCATAGTTGAAGAATATCTTCCTTTACTTTGGATGATTTAATGTTATAAATGTTGACCCACTCTTGAGCCTGAAATTTGAATATGGAATATCTTTAAATTTTACATGATTATAGTACTTGACACCTTTTTAGTAATCTTCTACAAATGAATATTTTGATAACCCTATTCGATCTGATGTTACCATGTGTAATTTTTGAATATTTCAGACACTTGTAGAACTTATGTTCTCACAACATGAAGACTGTATATTTTTGGTAACATGACTAAGCCAAATTCTGTTATGTTAAAATAAGTTAATTACGTATAAGTACACTTTGGCTACTCTGGTCTTTCTATGATGTCAAAATGGGTTTGAAAGCAAATCAAAATGTGCAACCAAGTTTAAAAAAATCATCAATATATCAATAGATATTTTTCAATGATTTGCCAAAACTGGTTTTTGGTTAGTTTAAAATAAACCCCATATTTATGAAAGAATATTGGGTTTTCTAGTGAGAATGTCTAGTCTTCTATATGTAATGATTCTTTTAAGCCTATCTTAATATTAAAATAAAGCAAATTGAATATAGACACTATTGAATTGTATTGTCATTATCTAAAGATGTTTCTTCATTTGATTTACCTGAGCTGTGTTCTTGATAATTAAAAAAAAATCATTCCTTTCCATTAAAACTCAAGGAGTATGGTTATTTAATTCTGAAAACAAATCTACATGGTTGTTATCACCTCTAACCAAATCAGTTCAACTATTCAAGATATCTAGCTTCAGAAATATGTGAACTTACTAAGACTTTTTATTAAATGAAATTAATTCATATTTATTGACAGGTATAAATAAACAATTATACCCACATACTATATTATATATACACATATTATATATACTATATTATATATACATATATGTAAAATATACATATATATAATGCTGGAGGATGACTGTGCTGAGCTGAGAGTAAGTGAATAATATTTGACCATCATCACTGATTCTCACAGAATCTACATTAATTTTATAATGAGCCCAAGTTTCTCTAACTCTGCATAAGAACCTGCAGTAAATGTCCCCAGCCACAATTTCAGGGTTTCAGCTTCTCTCCAGTTTACTCACTTCCAGTTCCTCTGATCACTTTAAAATATGCTCAGGTTGCCAAGGTCTTACTTCTTATTTTGACTGGAATGACCGTTGCCCTTCATTGTTCTTTGAATATTTCCAGCTACTATTTCAGGCCAGGCAGTTAGATTAGTCATTATATTGCCCCGCACAGTTTCCCTATGATAAAAAATAATATGTCTGATCTCTTCACATAGCTTGTTTCTGCAAGATATAGGTGTATGGTGATATTTGTTGTAACAGAAAACAACATGACTTGTATATTGTTTTATGCTTAGGTAGATGTATGTTGCATCATTTAAAATATTCCTCCTCACATTATGATATTTTAAAAGTGATTTCTCTCATACTAAAACATGCTCAAATATTAAGACTGGCTATCTTTTATTTATGGACCTACCCAATCATATCTTTCTTACTTCATAATACATTGTTGTATTTACATTTCTTATTTCAATATGAATACCTTTCTCCCAATAAGACTTTTTTCTCCTTTAGAATTAAAAATTCTAAATTCACACCACCCTTTTAAAATCTCCAAAACTTTAAGCAGTACCGGATGGCAAATTTTATGTATCCACCTATCTATGATCTGTCTGTCTCTCTGTCTTTCCTCTATCATCTATTTATCATCTATTGCTCTAATTATCGTGTATATATATTATTTGTATACTTTTCTCAATCTGATCTGCCTAACATATTTATCTTCTCTATATCATTTAAATTAATAATGTAGCTCACTATAGGAACCTATTTTTAAAAATATAAAATGGAGAATATCATTGTTTTAAGTAATTCAGTATATTAGACTAAACAATTATTGGTTTATTGGTTATTCCCATTTATGGTGATAATTTTTATTTTGTTTTTATTTCTTCATACTTCTGGAAAAATTCTCTGGCTAGATCATTCAGAAGTTTAATATTATAATTAAGCATACTTCTAGATTTTACTGTGAACTATATCTATATATACACATATATATGTATATTCTTTCATTCATTTGTTATACATTTATCATTCCTTTAGCTTAGATTTTATTAATAACATTAAAATCAAAATAAATACCTGTGAAGTTTCCTAATTAATATTTTTAAAGAAAGTATATCTGCAATGAGTTGTTTTACATATTAAAACAGACAAGAAGCTCTATTTCCATAATCAGCCACTAAATGCTTCATTGTCTACTTTCTCTTCATCTTCATTCACACTATAATACTTTAGTATTTTACAAAGGATGAGTGAAATATACTTATCTGAATGAGCTGAAATAAATAAATAAATAAATAAATAAATAAATAAATAAATATTTGCCACTTATTTGGTTTACATAAGGAAAACACATTTCATTATGAAGTTAAAAAAATGCCTGTTCACATTGTTTTATTGTATACCTGTATATAAATTACTGAGTTTCTTGAAATAAAAAAGTATGATGGTGCTGAAATAACTTTATGATTTTTAAGATGAAATGAATATAGTTAACATGTCTAACAACTAAAAACTAAAAATGCATGCTCCCATATTAAAATTGGAGTATATGGGGCTAGAGAGATGACTCAGTGTTTAGGAGCACTGACTGCTCTTCTGGAGGTCCTGAGTTTAATTCTCAGTGCCCACATGGTGGCTCACAATCATCTGTAATGGGGTCTGATGCCCTCTTCTGGTGTGTCTGAAGACAGCTACAGTGTACTCATATACATAAAATGAATAAATAGTTCTTTTAAAATTATACTATATGTATTCTGATTTGAATACATGTATGTGTTAAATTTTCAAACATGTTTGAAGTGTATATTATCTCAAAACTATGAGAGAAGGTAGTTCTAGTCATATTCCACCTAAGTCAATGTAGTTGTTGCTGAGGAAACACTGGGCTGTCTCAAACAAGAAATTTCTGCTATATTTTTCCAGTAAATCAAAACAAAATGTTTGTGTATACTTAGAAAGTTTTCGTTTATAGTTTTTAAAATATATATATAAGATGGCTGTAAATATAAGGGGTAGAGGTCCAAGAAAAGTCAATGGCTCAGTTTGATTTCTGTTAAGAGGAAATTTAGTTTTAATTTTTCAGGACAAAAGATCTTTATAACAGAAAATGTTTTTTAACAGAAGGCCACATCTCAAGCTGAGTGAGTTACATTTTATCATAACCAAAAACTATAAACAAGCTGTTCTCATAACTTCTTAAATGAATTATTCTCAGAATTTTGAAGGACTGATGTAACAGAAGTAATGCTTTTTAAACAATTTCCGTATTGATAAAAGTCTAGCAGTACAGAAATTGTTCACAAAGATTTTATTCCTGCATTTACATTTTACAAGTTATACATAAATAAAATACAAATATCTATACTTTTAGATAATTTTATTAATTAATTTACTGGACATCTTTATCACAGACCTCTCTCAGTCTTTCCCTGTCCATCATCCATTCCTCCCTTTCTCCCCAGAAAAGGCTCAGAGAAAGAAAGATTTGTCTTGGCAAACCAAGCTGCAATAGGACTAGGCTCATCTTCTATTGTGGATAGATAGGCAAGGCAATCCAGTTAGGGAAAAGGGACAGACTAAACAGCTACATTTGGTGAAAGATATTCAACTGAATTAAAAATTTCAAAAGTTAGAAGTTCTAGGATGATGCAATAGAAGACGTTTAGCATTAAAGGGTACAGATCTTTAGAACTCAAGCTCAAATTGTGAGTAAAACTGAATAAATGGTCCACTTGGAGTCATTATTATGTCACTATCTAGAAGTAGGATGCTCTTTTGTTTCCTGAGTGATATGCATAAGAACTAATGCATGATTTCTAAAATTGTCTTTTATGTAAACACCATTTATATCAAAACAGGACTCCTGAATTCATGTTCCTGTCTAATCTCCCAAATCAGCTAATCCATTCCTGTCAGTTGAAAATAATAACCCATTTTCTTTATCATTATAAGGTATATCCTAATATTAAGGCTGGGCCTTGATAAATAATTATGCTATCCCATTTTAATAAGTGACTTTTGAGGTTTTAAGACATGGTTCCTTCTTTAGATAAAAAAAAAAAAATCCCAATGTCAAAACCTTTCAACTTATCATTGGCAGAAAGGAAATGTGCATCTTCAGGGTTAGTAATGCTTTCCAAAACCAGAGGGACTGGCCTGACACTGTTTAAACAATGACCTCTCTAGAAAACGCATTTAGAAAGATATATGAAATTATAAGATAATTGCATTTCTCCCTTTCCCTTCCCTGCTCCAAATTGTTCCACATTCCTGTTACTCTCTGTCAAATCCATGGCATCTTTTTTTTATTAATTGACATTATATAAATATATGTGTTTAATGGTTTCTGTTTCAAAATATTTTCCTTTAATTTATTTATGACTGTGTATGCATAGGCCCATAAATGTGAATACAGGTATTCATGGAGATCAGCCATTTGACCATCTTATGTGGGTCCTGGGAACTGAATTCAGGTCCTATGCAAGATTAGGACGCACTTTGAGCTGCTGAATCAACTCTATAGATCTTGTTGACATGTTTCTTGATTGTTTTTTTCCCCCTGAAGTTGCATTTAGAACATGTATAAGTTAGATTGTTAAATTGGAAAAACACATTAAAGCCTTTGATCACACTCCCTTTCTAATTATTTCTGTTACCAATGTTTTAAGGTCTGATTTTTTTAATTTAAAAATGTACAAGCACAAATCACATTCGTAATTGGGTTTATGATTTCTTAGACTGTCTTTATTGCAAAAAATGAAGCAATATGCAGACATATGAGCTTATAAAAATGCTTTAAAGGGTGTGATCTGAGAACCTGTCATTTCTTACATTTATTCAAAGAAAGACTCTTATGTTAAGAATGATCTCACTCTAGCTGGGTGGTGGTGGCATACACCTTTAATCCCAGCACTTGGGGGGCAGAGACAGGTAAATTTCTGAGTTCGAGGCCAGCCTGGTCTACAAAGTGAGTTCCAGGACAGCCAGGGCTACACAGAAAAACCCTGTCTTGAAAAACAAAACAAAACAAAACAAAACAAAACAAAACAAAACAAAAACAAAAAAAAAATCTCACTCACTCATAGAAGCTAAAGTTATTGAATAAACAAAGACTAAAGGCAGAAAGGCAGTTTTCAGAAGCTGAGCAGTTAGAGGCTAGGGACAGGGAGGGGATGATGGAACAGTGGCTGTCAGGTTATGCTTAAATAACTATAAAGGGTTCTGGTGTCTCCCAATTTTTGTGTACAATTGTTGATGATGTTTAAAGGTTAAAGGTTTTAAAGTTAAAAAATTATACTTAATAAGGATCAAGCTTTTTCATTTAGCTGTAATACGAAAGTCACTTGTATATTAATATCATTGTTAACAATTATAAAGTTGGTGCATCTTATCTTCTTCTGCTTAATAACAGAAGCTTCCAGAGCCTGGCTCCTGGTTGCGTGAATGGGATGATTAGCAGGAATGTGATGATCAACACTTTTCTTCTCACAAAGCATCCATTGCTGTATTGACTAAAAGGCTTCTGCAGCTTTTTGCCTTTATTTATTGGTTGTACAGGTTTAAGTAAAGAAAATGTAACAATATGAAGTAGTGGTTCACTTTTATCAAAAAAATTAATATATTTGAAAAATTTAATATGAAACTGGGTAAATTTTGTTTGATGTAAAAATTCTGAGAATACTTTATATTTATTATCGTAATTATCAATATGTGTTTTATTACTGAACAACCCAGGCGGAGTGTAGTATGCTATATTGTTTAATGTCCTGACGTTATTTTTCATTTTTGTATATTTTTTGTTTGATTTATAACTACAGTACGTAAAAACCAAAGATTACTAAGAAGAAAATTTAGGTAAATGTTCAGTTAGCCATGAACTCATGAAGAAGGAGGTTACTTGAATATTTCAGGATTTGCAGATCTCTAATACTATTGATATATCAACCTGATATCTACAACTTATTTTCAAGGCTTAGTTTTATTTTCTCTAAAATTACAGCAGTTATGCAAAAGTATTTCTCAAAAACAGATGTGTAAACTTTCCTCTAAAAAAAATCTTTTTAAAATATTTGAACATTTTAAAAAAGTTGGAATAGCACTAAATATTAAGATCAAAATTGATATATGGTTTGAAAATCAGTATTTTAGCTAGTAATTTATACTCTTAGTGGCTTCTCTGTTATGTTATGTTATACTTCAGGTCAATTCACTTGTTATATATAAGATATTAGGTGTTTGATATATCTTTAAGCGCTGCCAATTATAGTCAGATAAATTAGGAGATAATTTTGACTTGGTCACATTAAATAACATTTATTTTTCTTATAACACCGAGATTTCTTAAAGTATTATATAACATTTACATGTTTATTACACTTTATCTGTATTTATTCAGTTATTACTTAATGTGATATAATTTTCTGTGAATAATCTCAGTGACCATTTTGACTGTATATAACTCTTCATTCTTGAGTAAATGCCTAATAAAACCAGAAAATAACTGGAAAATATCAATGTATTAGTTGTCTATGTGTAATTAATTTGCCATTAAATAGTTTAAGTGACAAACACAAACAAAACATTTTGATTGATCTTCAGGGCCTCATAGATGCTCAACAATCTTTCTATAGATGTTCAATTCTTTTAGGCAAAATGACTGTAAAAACTTTTCAATGAAAAGTAGAATAATGTTTAGTTACATTATTACTTTTAAGGAATAGGACAGCAGGTCAAATAAAATGTAGTTTCTTAGTAAAATATATATGAGTATTCTTGCTCAGAGGGCAAATACATTTTTAATGAGGATTATTAAACGTTAATTGAAAAAAAAACAACTAATTCCATTGTATCAGTTTCTAGTTTTAGCATAGAGTAAACTTCAAATATGTCTATGTGCTATGTAGAACATTTTTACAGGTAGATCACAGCCTTCTTCATTTCCAGGGATGTGTAAATAACAGGTTGCTTCATTCAATGTAGTGAATTTTATGAAGAGTTTTACTTATTCTAATGCAATTATACATGCTAACAGCTCAAAGATTTAAATTTTCATTTTCAGGAATCTTCTATTTGGTTAGTGCCACCATACCATCCAGACACTGTTTAGTAAACTTTTGAAACTTTCTAAAAGAGGTTTTTAATGATGGTTAGTATCCTTGTGCCTTACTTTTCCTTTTTGTAGTCTGTTACCGTAATGTGGAGAAACATTTTAATGTTGTTTTCACTCGAAGGAACTTCCCACACTGAAGAGCACACCACAAGAGTTCATCCCCAACATAAGGGTTTAAAGGCAAGGCACCCTTCTGTCCCTCGGCCTTGCTCCTTTTTTTCCCTCTCTACCTCCACTCATCCTTCTCTTTCCTGTCATTCTTTCTCTTGCTTTTTAGTGACACATGAGTATTTTAGAGACATTTCAAATTAAAATAAGAAAAAACCTCAATCCATATTTAGAATGATCTGCTTCTCTTGAATGATATGAAATTAAAGCTATTTTTAAACATCCTCATAATTTTAACCAGCACAGACTAAAAGAATAAAGGCTTATATAAACTCTATGGATTTTACTGGAGGCAGAGATCTATTTGGAGAATTTGTAATTCGGAACTGAGGTAGATAATGGCAGGTCAAAATGTCAAGAAATGAATAAAAAAAAATCAGAAATATAGTTTGAAAGTTATGGTTAGCAGACATTGGAATGAGAACAAAGAGAAGAAAACCTTTATCTCACAGTCAATTTATTCATAAACAAAATTATCTTTCTGATAAAGGTATACTGATAGGTAAAGAAAGTACTGGCAAATTTCAGCTCATTCAGAGAGAAAATTAACAAAATTAGTATTTTAAAATTATATGATAAAGAGCACAGATTGATTAAAAGTTATTTGTTACAAATTTTGTCTATTTCATATGTGACTTGCATTGGAAATGTGGTTCACAGTTTAATTAAGATTAATTAATTAAGATTATATAATAAGAGATAAATCTTTATTTTTATAAAGATTGGATATTTAATTGAAGCAAGATTTTATTTATGCTTTATATTAGTATCATAAATTTGACACTATGTGACATTACTTCAAAAATTTTCATATGTATTAATGTGTGGTTTGAAGCAAGCACTTACTACTAAGGATTAAATATCTTATTATAAATGAGATACAATCTTTTCTAGTAGAAGTTATATGCACATTGATTTTTTTCCATGAAAACAAGCTACTTAGCCTATTCTTTTAATATAAAATTAATGTTTCCACTTTGTTATAAAACTTATATGATCAAATAGGCTGAGGATAAGATGGCATGCCATGTTAAACATTAGTTGATATTTAGGAACTCTGTATTAAATAAAGCCATCTTTCAAACAATTGAAACCATTCACACTTTAAACCATTTTTAAATGTCAATGGGATCAACTTCTAACCTTGTAATAATAACTGTATTTTATTAATTGATTCTTCTATTAAATGTTTCAACAGAAAGTCAAGACTATCTTACCTCAAGACAATGTATTCCTTCCCCTTTTGGAATCAGATTTTTCCATTTCTACCGTGTTGTCATCATCACCATCTTCATCATCATTATCATCATGTTGTTAATAAATACATCTAATAGAAGGTATTAAGCAATAAGCAAAACCATTCCAACGTACCAGCTGACAGTGGCATATAGAGTTTTGAATTAAAATATGTCATACATTTCAAAAGCTATAATTTAACACATAATAAATAATGCCAAGCAATAGTTCTGTAGTATGAGGGGAAACCATTACTAGCATTTAATCTTCACCTATTACAAGTGCTAATACATTAACTGTTTTACGTATTCAAAGTTACTAAAGCCTTGGTGTTTTCTATTGTATTTTATGAAGCTTCTAAAGGGCAAGCAAACCTTACACAATTCATTCAGAAGCAGTGTTAAATAAAAAGGCACTGGAGGCATGGGTAGCTATGGTTAACTATGTTGCTGTTTGAAGAGCATACATATGCACAGCAGCAAGAGCTCAGTATTTTTTAACTTCAGTGAGAGTGGAACACTGAAAACCCAGAGTCTAGAGAGAAAAGAATCAAAAAGAAAACTCACTGAGGGAATAAAGCAAAATTGAATAAAGAAAATGTAGGCTGTGGAAGGAGTTTTCTGAATGAAACTTGTATTTTATAGTGAGGCAATAAATAAGTTAGATTCCCATTAAGGTTTAAAGTACTTAGCACAGCATGTCCAAGAACAAGGAGAAGTCAGAGAGGACGGGGTTGGACACCCAAGCAGACAGTGATGTGTGAAGAGAAGAAAAAGACTGCAGTAAAACAACAGGAACATAGGTCATGACAAGGTGACTGATTTAGAGAATTCCTCATAAGAGAAAGAGGAGAAAATGGTTTGAACTGCATCTTATGTAATGAAAAACATTGATATCAGAGAATTCTTTATGAAACAGGAGAAAAAGATTTCAACTGTTTCTTATGTGATGAAAGACATTGATATTAAAGACCTCAGTTTTTCTACTGACTACCTGTAATCTTTCAACAGAAGAGAAAAAGGTTAAGGAAACTACTAGAAAGTGAGGATATGGCCATGAAGTAATAAAAAGGTTTTAGAACAATATTTAAATCACAAAACTGCAGACAGGATGTTTTACTGTATATTAGCAGTTACAATTTGCATTCTCTCTTGAGTTATTTTACACAAACACACTGAGGCCTGAATAATTTGTAATGACAGTTTTAGTGTCACAAATGATTATACACTCAAAATGTTTTTAAAACAATAGAAACACTCGTTTATTATTTTTTATCTTGTATCCTAATATGATAAACTACAAAGCAACAATGGCTAACTCAATAGTATGTCTCAAAATATCTATTTTTATCTCATCAGGTTTCATATCATTTTTAAATATTCACAAATGTCTAACTTTATATATTGTGTACATTTTTAGTTTTTGTATAGAAGATGCTAATTATAGTCTCATCCCATCTGAACTTGCATCTATAGTATGTAGTTGGATTGCACATCCGCTCTCTGTGTCTTAATCAAGTAAGGAAATAGATTAACAAAAAATATTTTGCATAAATGAGTCATATGGATAGAGAAACACTGAACTAATGAGCCTGATATGTATGCAGAATTGGTAGAAAATCTTTTGCCAATAAGATGAAAGTCATAGAGTTATTCTATCCACATGGGATAAACAATTTTTGTCTTTCCATTGTGAAGACATTGGTAATGAATTATAAATAATGTGTGTTTAGGTGTTTAAAATATGACCAGTTCCCATTTCATGACTGTATTATACATGTTTCTAGTCACTGTCAATGTTCTATAGGTATAATAATAACAAAACTTGTAAATAAATTCCACATTTTATGTTTATATTTTTGTTTGTCTGAGTGCCATTTTTGTTGTTTTGAGATATACAGCAGAGAAACAATGTTTAGAGAAAACTTGTGTATCTCATCTTCTGACCTGAAAAATACATCTTATATTATGATTACTTATAAAACATGATTGAGTACCTGGTAGAGATTTGTTTGTGTTTAAATTTTAAAGTAGACATCTATATAATGCTAATAAACTTTACATAGTATCATAGGAAAATCCAATTAGATCTATTTGAATAATAAAAATTATTAATGGAGAGTTTATTTCATTATCAGGTGGCAGATTTCTTTAAATTAGCCCATATGTTGTAATATTCTCATTATTGTGTTTCATGTATTAAAATATAATACTTTGTTATAATCATCATGAAACTCTAAAAGTTCTAGGCTGGCATGCTGACCAGTCTGTGAAAATGATTGTTACATTCTGTCTGCCTATAACTTTTGTAATGCCTATCTCTCTGTGTTCTTCTGTAGAGGTCCTTCTGTAGCGCCATGGTGGAAGAACTGAGAATGTCTCTGAAGTGCCAGCGTCGGCTCAAACATAAGCCACAGGCCCCAGTTATTGTGAAAACAGAAGAAGTTATCAACATGCACACATTTAACGACAGAAGGTTGCCAGGTAAAGAAACCATGGCATGAAGCTGGGAGGCCAATCACCCAAGCACAAACTGTCGTCTTTTTTTTTTTTTTCAAACAATTTAGCGAGAATGTTTCCTGTGGAAATATGCAACCTGTGCAAAATAAAATGAGTTACCTCATGCCGCTGTGTCTATGAACTAGAGACTCTTGTGATCTAAGCAGTTTCAGTGATCAGACTTGATTTACAAGCACCATGGATCGACAAAGTTACACGGGGTTACACTGTTTATCATGGGTTCCTCCCTTCCTTTGAGTGAATGTTACATGAAAATGTTGTGGCTGGTTTCAAATGCAGTCCAGAGAGAAACTGCTGGTTCCTTCTGAAGCTCAACTGTTGTCAGGAGATGGAATGTTGGGGCCCAAAAGGATAACCAATAAAAATGCCATAATTTATAAAAGCAAAACAAAAAGCGTGTGAAATCTGCAAAAATTGTAGTGTCACAAGAAACAGTATAGTCCCATGGTCACCAACAAAATGAGGTGATAATGTTACTAGCCCCCAATACTCAGTAAAATCATCATCTGAATAGATAATGTGTTCATAGAATGTGGAAAAAATGTAATGCAAAACATATCAGTATTCAATCAAAGTGGAACAGAAAGCAGACCACCATCAGTTATTTTCCTTTCTCAATAGTCTGTGTCATGGATTGTGATATAGATGGCAATTATCTATCTAATTGTTTTCTTAAAATACCCATGGCAAATATTTTAAAATGCAACTTGCTCCCAGGAACCCCTACCCTAACCTACACTAGAAATAAAAAAGCCACCACTGGTATAAAGATTCTGATGTAAAAGATATGTTTTTCAATCCTTGTCATGAATTGTAAAACAGGGCTCAGTATTACTGGTTATATGGAAGACTGAAGCTTTCACTCTGACATTCTGATATGTCAGCTGAAACTCTCCTTCCTCCTGGAAAGGACCTTGATGGAGCCTGGGCAGATTCCATTGATAAGACTGGGGACTTGTCACCTATACAGAACTACGTGACAGAACTTTGAGGTGGACTGCATTTAACAATAGTCACAATGTTAAAAGAACAAAATTCTTGAGCAGTTTTTTTTTTCTGTTTTGTTTTAAAAAATGTTCAGGTTTATTTGTGGAAATGCAAGATTTCTATGAAAATAGTTTTTGTATGGAAATTTTTGTAATACTTTTTATCAACAAAATAAGAACATGTGTTCCTGTCAGGGGTGTGATGTCAAGCATGAACGGTAGTGCGTGTGCACCACCAACGTTTGGTGAAAACTATTTTTATCAAGAAAAAGGAATCATAGAAGAGAAATATTTTCAAGTTAGATACTATAAAAGCTAGGTGCACTACCACCACGGCTTGTCACGCCACACCCCTGAGTCCCACAAGGCAGATAACATATTGTAATGAACAGTTGTGTGTAAAATGATAAAAGACACAGACCTCTTGACAACATTGTGAAAACAGTTGAGTGCACACAGTTTGCTGTTTGAATCCAATGCACAAAAATTTTACAAAACTCCATTAAAATTATGTCCATTTTACTTTCAGCTTTGGCTTTGATTTTTCTCTTGCATGTGTAAATGAATGTAACATGGTGGTTTTGTATAGAAAATATACATCAAGGGGTCTTAGGATCTCAAAGTTAGAATCTTCCCAACTTACAGCAAAAAGGAAAAGGCCATCCTGGAGGTGCTCCTCTCTTTCTCTCTCCCTTCCTCTGTCTCTCTCTTTGACTCTGTCTCTTTGTGTCTCAGTCTTTCTCTATATCAGTTTTTCTCTGTCCCTCTCTACCTCTGGCTCTATCACTCTCTGTCTCATTTACACACATACACACACACACACACACACACACACACACACGAATAAAGACATATACATTGGTTTTAGAATTAGGGTAGCTGGAATAAAAAGAATATGATTGTAGAGATGGCAACCTTTATCTTATCTCATTTGTAGCTGGAAATTGACTAAGTTCACTGTGCTGCATTATGTTGTGGAATGGTAATTATCTACTTTGGTTCAACTCATATCCAATTTCAGAATTTTCTGTGCATTGATACTTCAATAATCATCAGCAGAGGAACAAAAAGGGAAAAGTTTAGAATTAATAATTAATTTTAGATCCTAACATATTAATAGAAACAAACTATAACAGTTTTACGTTTTGAAAATCAAATCTGTAAGATTCAACTTATTTTCCTGATTAATTAATTAATTAATTCTAAGTGTGCAATTATAATTGGAATCTGACAAAAAAAAAACCCCACTGGAAAAGTTTCCATAATGTATTTCTTAAAATAGTAAAAATTGCATAATCAAATTATCTCAAATTAATTAAGATTTATATATGTGAGCACTTTAAATATTTTATGCTATGATTATTATCAGATTTCAATGATTATTTTGTTCAAGCTACAAATGTAGCTATACAAATCACTGCTAAAGTAGCAGTACTGGTGTATTAGTGCCAACCAAGTTTAAATAAGGAAAATAATATAAGTATTCAGATTATTAAGATGCTGTTTTTAACAAACAAATTTTAAATTTTATGAAAATATGAATTTGTAAAGGAAACAAACTTCATTATTAATATTATGGGGAAATTCTGTGAATATATACAATCTGACACATGTAGAATTTGCACATTCGATGAGAAACTGTGTCAAAAATGATCAATTGAAGCAACTCATTTAATAAAAAAGAACTCTCACTAAGCAATGCTTTAATATGTTTTAAAGATATAATTTTAAACACTTGGAAATCTTATATATGTGAGTATAAAAACACATTAAATATTCATATCTTAATTTACTTAAAAGAGTTTTAACTTCAATTTATTACTGAATTTAATAATCATAAACATTGGGTATAAAATTACAACTTTATTGTTAAGCAGCCAGAAGAGAATGAATTCTGGTAAAATTTGATAATGATTTTATTGAAAAATTGAATTAAGTTCTTAAATATGTAACAACCTTACTAGACATTAACTTTATAAATGATATTAAATGTTTATAATATATTCTTTTACATTCTAATTCTAATTAATACTTCATACATGTATAAGTACTTAAATTTTCCA